>NC_081785.1:30526987-30781987 GCF_963082965.1 Carassius carassius | reverse complement strand
GACATCTGGCTCCATTATATGGGGATACCTTGGTTTTAAGGCGTCAGGCGACCAGCAGGCAGATGTCTACTGTAGGGGCCTATGATTACGCGGACGGAATCGTGGAATCCAGTCATAAAAACGGAATTTACAGTTTAATGTGGAATGTCACGGAATTTGTCAAATTTTGAATGAATTAATCAAAAGTAGGTCATTGCACTCACATCAAATCGCAAAATGGACTAATATTTGTAAATATTAAGCCAGAAATGTCTATTTAAGTATGAATCCTGCATGTTCAGCGTGTCCCTGTTAATGAACGGAGCAGAAGCGCGTCCTCACATGGAAGCAAGCGCGCGTGACGCTCCGGTGATTTCAGCATCTGTCGTCTCACTACATGAGGACATAAACACATGAAGAATATCTCCAGAAATGCACTGAGAGTCACTTTATGAGCATTTGACCGTTTGATTTGAGTAAAACTAGCGTCACATATCACATCATAGACTGTAGTATCACATACACAGAACTGTAAAGGTATGGTAACCCATCAAAAAGAGTCTAGTTTAGTTAAAAGACAAGTATTTGCCAAAAATATATTACTATTGTTCAGCAGAATGTACATAGCCTACTACTACGTACTATTAAAATGAAGCGAACATAATGTATGGAATAATCACACAACATTTCTTCCATGTTTTATTTTTAATAGTAAATCCCCCTTGTTTACCAAAAACTAAAGTTGGCTTAATTTTCAATAATTAAAAGATAAATTAAATGAATGTTTTATGCCTTCATTTGATAACCAGAAAATTGTAAATACACAGAATTTCAGAGGGGAAAACCATTTCATAACGCTATTTTAAGAAAAATATTTGACAAATTAAGTTGTTTCTATGCATTTAAATAATTACACATGCTAAAATGGTGAAGAAAAAAATAAAACACTTCATAGGGCCCTAAACATGTAATATTTGTTTTTGCAGTAGTTTTTGGGGGGTTATCTTTCCTATAAAAATATAGAGATATATATCGTATATCGAGATATATTTTTTGGTCCATATCGCCCAGCCCTAGGTAGAGCGCAGTCTTGGGAGTACCCCCCGGCCTGCGAGGGGTTATGGGGGTATGTGACGAGTGGGGGTGCCCAGAGCCGTGGGAACGGGGCGAGGCGGGTGGTGTGTTTTGTGTTAAAGACAAGTAAACAGTCAGTAATGAGTTAGGAACAAACAAATCAATTAGCAATATCATAAATGAATACAACAAAATTTCAGGTACAGACACTGTAATTAAAAGTTAAAAAACACTGCATAGTTTTCTTTTTATAAATAAAATAAAGATTAATCAATTAAAGTCATTAAATATATTCAGTCAAGATCAGTGAATGATTTTCTTTTGTTCTTTGATTAACATTAATGACAGGCAGCGCGTTTATTAGGCTGTTGTCTCTTTAAGCAAAAATACTGCACGTGTGTTTTCTTTTCGAACCTTAGATTCGAACCTATCGCTGTATTCTTTTCTCCTCTCGCTCCAGTTTTTCACAAGTTCATCAAACAACTGCAGTAAGAATATTTCATCAAGCACGGTGAATAATGGCTTCTCCCGTCATTGTTTCTTGCACCTCTTGCCACATGTACAGTTTATCTATCTCTGTCGCTGATGAGGGATTCACATGTGATAAATGCAGGGAAATAGTTAGGCTGACAGAGAAGATTTCAGAATTAGAGACACGCATCCAAACTTTAATTGAGGACAGTAAAAATGTTAGGGCTCTAGATACGGCTTTGGATGTGTCTAGCTCAGGGATTCCTGTACATTGTTCGGTTCCGGAAACAGAGCCCCTGACACAGGGCAACTGGGTGACGGTGAGGCAGCGTAGTCGTGGGTCAAAACACCGCTCTTCTGTTCCGATCAAAACATTAAACAGGTTCTCCCCACTCAGTGATGCACCCACTGAGAAACCTGATGAAAGTGCTCTAGTTATTGGTGATTCTATTGTACGGAACGTGAATATAGAGACACCAGCCACCATAGTCAAATGTTTACCGGGAGCCAGAGCGCCTGACATCTTGGCAAATTTAAAAGTGCTGGCTAATGCTAAACGTAAATACAGTAAGATTGTTATTCATGCCGGCGCTAATGATGTTCGACTTCGCCAGTCGGAGATCACTATAAATAACATTAAAGAGGTGTGTGAACTTGCATGCACGATGTCAGACACTGTAATATGCTCTGGTCCCCTCCCTGCTTACCGTGTTGATGAGATGCATAGCAGATTGTCATCACTCAATGGCTGGATGTCTAAGTGTTGCCCACAGAATAACATAGGTTTCATAGACAATTGGACGAGCTTTTGGGGCAGACCTGACCTGTTTAAAAGAGATGGTCTTAATCCCTCCTGGGGTGGCGCCACTCTTCTCTCTAGAAATTTTAAATTTTAAAAAGATTAACAATTTAATTGAGGTTCAACAAATAAAAAACAGAAGCAATATGGATAAACAAATGATGAGGCTTGGCTTATTGAATATCAGATCCCTTTCTACGAAAACACTTTTTGTAAATAATTTGACCACTGATCATGATCTAGATGTACTCTGTTTGACAGAAACCTGGCTAAAACCTGATGATTACATTATTTTAAATGAGTCCACCCCCCAAGATTACTGTTATAAACATGAGCCGCGTCTAAAAGGCAAAGGTGGAGGTGTTGCTTCAATTTATAACAACGTTTTCAGGATCTGTCAGAGAGCAGGCTTCAAGTATAACTCGTTTGAAGTAATGGTGCTTCATATAACATTATCCAGAGAAACAAATGTTAATGATAAATCCTCTGTTATGTTTGTACTGGCTACTGTATACAGGCCACCAGGGCACCATACAGACTTCATTAAAGAGTTTGGTGATTTTACATCCGAGTTAGTTCTGGCTGCAGATAAAGTTTTAATAGTTGGTGATTTTAATATCCATGTTGATAATGAAAACGATGCATTGGGATCAGCATTTATAAACATTCTGAACTCTATTGGTGTTAGACAACACGTTTCAGGACCTACTCATTGTCGAAATCATACTCTAGATTTAATACTGTCACATGGAATTGATGTTGATGGTGTTGAAATTATTAAGCCAAGTGATGATATCTCAGATCATTATTTAGTTCTGTGCAAACTTCATATAGCCAAAATTGTAAATCCTACTTCTTGTTACAAGTATGGAAGAACCATCACTTCTAACACAAAAGACTGCTTTTTAAGTTATCTTCCTGATGTATCCAAATTCCTTAGCATATCCAAAACCTCAGAACAACTTGATGATGTAACAGAAACTATGGACTCTCTCTTTTCTAGCACTTTAAATACAGTTGCTCCTTTACGCTTAAGGAAGGTTAAGGAAAACAGTTTGACACCATGGTATAATGAGCATACTCGCACCCTAAAGAGAGCAGCCCGAAAAATGGAGCGCAGCTGGAGGCAAACAAAACTAGAGGTATTTCGTATTGTTTGGCGGGAAAGTAACATATCCTACAGAAAAGCATTAAAAACTGCTAGATCCGATTACTTTTCTTCTCTTTTAGAAGAAAACAAACAACCCCAGGTATTTATTCAATACAGTGGCTAAATTAACGAAAAATAAAGCCTCAACAAGTGTTGACATTTCCCAACATCACAGCAGTAATGACTTTATGAACTACTTTACTTCTAAAATCGATACTATTAGAGATAAAATTGCAACCATTCAGCCGTCAGCTACAGTATCACATCAGACAGTGCACTATAGACCCCCTGAGGAACAGTTCCACTCATTCTCTACCATAGGAGAGGAAGAATTGTATAAACTTGTTAAATCATCTAAACCAACAACGTGTATGTTAGACCCTATACCATCTAAGCTCCTGAAAGAGGTGCTTCCAGAAGTCATAGATCCTCTTCTGACTATTATTAATTCCTCATTGTCATTAGGATATGTCCCCAAAACCTTCAAACTGGCTGTTATTAAGCCTCTCATCAAAAAAACCACAGCTTGACCCCAAAGAACTAGTTAATTATAGACCAATCTCGAATCTCCCTTTTCTGTCCAAGATACTAGAAAAGGTGGTATCCTCACAATTATATTCCTTCTTAGAGAAAAATGGTATATGTGAGGATTTTCAGTCAGGATTTAGACCGTATCATAGAACTGAGACTGCTCTCCTTAGAGTTACAAATGATCTGCTCTTATCATCTGATCGTGGGTGTATCTCTCTATTAGTTTTATTGGATCTTAGTGCTGCGTTTGACACAATTGACCACAACATTCTTTTGCATAGACTTGAATACTTTGTCGGCATCAGTGGAAGTGCATTAGCATGGTTTAAATTGTACTTATATGACCGCCATCAGTTCGTAGCAGTGAATGAAGATGTATCCTATCGATCACAAGTGCAGTATGGAGTACCTCAAGGCTCAGTACTAGGGCCGCTACTCTTCACGCTCTATATGTTACCCTTGGGAGATATCATCAGGAAACATGGTGTTAGCTTTCACTGTTATGCTGATGATACTCAACTCTATATTTCTTCGCAGCCCGGTGAAACACAACAATTTGAAAAACTAATGGATTGCTTAGTCGATATAAAAAACTGGATGACAAGTAATTTCTTACTGCTAAATTCTGAAAAAAACAGAGGTGTTAATTATAGGACCTAAAAACTCCGCTTGTAATAACCTAGAACACTGTCTAAGACTTGATGGTTGCTCTGTCAATTCTTCGCCATCAGTTAGGAACCTAGGTGTGCTATTTGATCGCAGTCTTTCCTTAGAAAGCCACGTTTCTAGCATTTGTAAAACTGCATTTTTCCATCTCAAAAATATATCTAAATTACGGCCTATGCTCTCAATGTCAAATGCAGAAATGTTAATCCATGCTTTTATGACCTCAAGGTTAGATTATTGTAATGCTTTATTGGGTGGTTGTTCTGCACGCTTAGTAAACAAACTACAGCTAGCCCAAAATGCAGCAGCAAGAGTTCTTACTAGAACCAGGAAGTATGACCATATTAGCCCGGTCCTGTCAACACTGCACTGGCTCCCTATCAAGCATCGTATAGATTTTAAAATATTGCTTATTACCTATAAAGCCCTGAATGGTTTAGCACCTCAGTATTTGAATGAGCTCCTTTTACATTATAATCCTCTGCGTCCGCTACGTTCTCAAAACTCAGGCAATTTGATAATACCTAGAATATCAAAATCAACTGCGGGCGGCAGATCTTTTTCCTATTTGGCGCCTAAACTCTGGAATAACCTACCTAACATTGTTCGGGAGGCAGACACACTCTTGCAGTTTAAATCTAGATGAAAGACCCATCTCGTTAACCTGGCTTACACATAACATACTAATATGCTTTTAATATTCAAATCCGTTAAAGGATTTTTAGGCTGCATTAATTAGGTAAACCGGAACCGGAAACACTTCCCATAACACCCGATGTACTTGCTACATCATTAGAAAAATGGCATCTACGCTAATATTAGTCTGTTTCTCTCTCTTATTCCGAGGTCACCGTGGCCACCAGATCCAGTCTGTGTCCAGATCAGAGGGTCACTGCAGTCACCCGGATCCAGTACGTATCCAGACCAGATGCTGGATCAGCACCTAGAAAGGACCTCTACATCCCTGAAAGACAGCGGAGACCAGGACAACTAGAGCCCCAGATACAGATCCCCTGTAAAGACCTTGTCTCAGAGGAGCACCAGGACAAGACCACAGGAAACAGATGATTCTTCTGCACAATCTGACTTTGCTGCAGCCTGGAATTGAACTACTGGTTTCGTCTGGTCAGAGGAGAACTGGCCCCCCAACTGAGCCTGGTTTCTCCCAAGGTTTTTTTCTCCATTCTGTCACAGATGGAGTTTCGGTTCCTTGCTGCTGTTGCCTCTGGCTTGCTTAGTTGGGGTCACTTCATCTACAGCGATATCGTTGACTTGATTGCAAATAAATGCACAGACACTATTTAATTGAACAGAGATGACATAACTGAATTCAATAATGAACTGCATTTAACTATCATTGTTTCATTATTGACACTGTTTTCCTAATGAATGTTGTTCAGTTGCTTTGACGCAATGTATTTTGTTTAAAGCGCTATATAAATAAAGGTGACTTTGACTTTGACTTTCTCATCTGTTTACGTTCATGTAAGACAAAAACGGCTGTGTTTATGATGATATACTGATGTAGTTTTCTGTATATTGGTCGAAAAAAGTCAGTTTCAGCTCGGAACAGGCTTTTCTACAGTTGAAACACTCAGAGAACGGACAAGTGTTGCCAAAAAAAAACCCTGACAAATCTAGCGACTTTCTTGGACAAACCTTATTTAGTCTCTGAGAATCTCCCGTTCTGCAGCAAGAGCACAAGTCTCTCTCCGCATCTGCTTTGTTCAGCGAGCGTATAGAGGAGCAGCATTTTCAGTAAAAAAAAAAGATATTCTGTTGCTTCTAACTCTATTTTGCATGCAAGTATAGCAGAAATCACAGCACAACCATTGTCTTGTACATCTTTTGTGTATTTGATTTCATTACACAATGTCGTGAATGGGGTTTTAGAGCAGATTATAATGTTGGAGAGCTGGTTATCTAGTCTTAATGGACCGCGTTTCAGCCATCAGTATATAACATTCATTCCGTTGTCTGAAAACAGAAACATTGAAAACATCTGATTAAACATTAAACTTCATATGCGCTGCACACAAACAGGGCGCAAATTCTTTCCGTTCCTGCACTTAACCATTTTTAATCAAATTGAAATGCGAACGCAGGAATCGTTAAGCAGAATCGAAATGCACGCGTCTTATCGAATACCCGGTTCTTGGGAATTTGGAACCGGTTTTCGATACCCATCCCTACTCACTGGTCTCGAGTCCCACGGAGGACAATGGAAGGATACAAAACAGGAGCGATGACAGTGAAGGACGAGAGAGGACCAGGCCTGGGCTTTATTTTGTGTTTTGTTTTTGTTTGTTTTTGTTATGAAGTTTGTTCTTTGTTACAATACCCTATCCTACAGAAAAGCATTAAAAACTGCTAGATCTGATTACTTTTTGTTTCTTTTAGAAGAAAACAAACATAACCCCAGGTATTTATTCAATACAGTGGCTAAATTAATGAAAAACAAAGCCTCAACAAGTGTTGACATTTCCCAACACCACAGCAGTAATGACTTTATGAACTACTTTACTTCTAAAATCGATACTATTAGAGATAACATTGCAACCATTCAGCCGTCAGATACAGTATCATATCATAAAGATACAGTATCATATCACATTAAAAAAATCATAAAATATTCGATAGCTACAGGCCTAGTATGATGTGATACTGTATATCACATCATACTAGGCCTGTAGCTATCGAATATTTTAGTAATCGAAATTCCATCGATTAATCAAGTTTTTGCTTAATTAAAATGCAATATTAATTATGCAAGAGAAAATAAGAATCCTGGGTCTCTTAAAATGAGTTTCCAACTAAGTTTCCATTTTTAGAAAAAAAATATTTTTATTTTTTAAATGCATAGAATGCAATGCATACATCAGAAATAAACATTTAATTATTACCCATTGTTTCTCTGTCTGTACTTGTACTGTGAACAATGACAAGAAAGTTAACAGATGAATTAAGTGCATTTAAGTTCCATTCAGTTTCTGAGATGCACATTAAACAATAAAAACACAAAACATTAATTTAATTTATATTTTAATTATTGAAAATTAAGCAAACTTAACTTTTTGGTAAACAAAGGGGATTTACTATTAAAAATAAAACATGGAAGAAATGCTGTGTGATTAAACCTTAAAAAAATAATGTTTGATTTTTTTTATTAGTAGGCTATGTACATTCTGCTGAACAATAGTCTTTAACCGGACTTTTATTTTGACGGGTTGACGTACCTTTACAGTTCTGTGTACGTGATGTGACGCTAGTTTTACTCAAATCACTTCAGATGCTCATGAAGTGACTGTCAGAGCAGTTATGGAGATGTTGTTCATGTGTTCACGTCTTATTTAGAGAGACAGCAGACGCTGAAATCACCGCGAGCGTCACGCGCGCTTCAGTGTGTTTAATAAAGGAAGTCGCGTTTCTGCTCCATTCATTAACAGAGACACGCAGAACATGCAGGATTCATATTTAAATAGACTGTTCCGGCTTAATATTTACAGATATTAGTCCATATCGTGATTTGATGTAAGTGCAATGACCTATTTTTGATTAATTAATTCAAAATTCAGCAAATTCCGTGCCATTCCGCGTTAAACTGTAAATTCTGTTTTTATGACTGTATTCCGCGATTCCCTCCGTGTTTTCTGCATCGCGGGAATCACAGGGCCCTAGTTGTGGTATGCCAGCTCTATCTTGCAATGGACACACGCCACGACGTTCTCTTTACGTTTGCCCGCGCGCTTAAATCAAAACACTGCTGACTCCTTGCAGTATGTGATTTCGGACGCAGCGCTTGTGTCTCCTTCCGCTTTGTGGGTGACGTAAACGCGTTGTCACATTAAAAAAATCATTGCGAAAGAACCTGACGTGAGATTTAAAATAAATTAAAAGAGGTTTCGAGGCAGAGGAATTTGCCTCTATCATTTCTTGTAATCGAGTTAAGTGAAGTGACATTCAGCCAAGTATGGTGACCCATACTCCGAATTTGTGCTCTGCATTTAACCCATCCGAAATGCACACACACAGAGCAGTGAACACACACACACACTGTGAGCACACACCCGGAGCAGTGGTCATCATTTATGCTGCGGCACCCGGGGAGCAGTTGGGGGTTCAGTGCCTTGCTCAAGGGCACCTAAGTCATGGTATTGAAGGTGGAGAGAGAACTGTACATGCACTCCCCCCACCCACAATTCCTGCTGGCCCGGGACTCGAACTCACAACCTTTTGATTGGGAGTCCGACTCTCTAACCATTAGGCCATGACTTCCCCAACAATACTCGAGTTACTTGAGGAATCGTTTCAGCCCTACATCAGACAGTGCACTATAGATCCCCTGAGGAACATTGTAGGGTCAAAAATTATCAAAGACATCTGGGGCAGCTGTGGCCTAATGGTTAGAGAGTTGGACAAAGATCACAGGTTCAAGTCTCTGTGCTAGCAGGAAGAGGAGGATGGCTGAAGTTCCCTTGAGCAGGGCACTGCCCTTACGAAAGGAAAATATATTTACCAATATATTTCTTAAAATACATTGTGATATATTGTAATATATTATTTTCATCTTTTTATTTTCTAATATTTTATATATTTGAATACATTTAATAAAATATTGATGATAAATATTGTGGCGAGTGGGGCGGGGCCGAGGGACGTGGGAACAAGGAGTGAGGCCGGCAATGATTGGGAAATCAGTGACACCTGCGACCCACCGCCGGTCTCGAGTCCCACGTAGGAGATGGAAGGATATAAAACTGGAGCGACGACAGTGAAGGACGAGAGAGGACCAGGCCTGGGCTTTTAGTTGTGTTTTTGGTTTTATTTTGTGCGCATCAGTCGTCCGTGAGGGGCTGGTGCGCTGTTTTGTGTTTATTTTGTTATTAAAGCTTCATTTCGATTGTCCGCCGGTTCCCGCCTCTTTCTTCCCGATGATTATGGAGTTTTTATTCATTACAAATATATTATATAATATATAACAAAATATACAAATGATTGCCGCTTTCAATATATTACAATATATTGGAAAAAATAAATATATATAAGAATATATGCCTAATATATTACATGATATTTTCCAATATACTGCAATATATTTTTGTTTCATAAGGGTGAACCCCCAGTTGTCTTCCAGGTTGCTCCCCAGTCTATATTGCTGCCCACTGCTCTGGGTGTGTGTGTGTGTGTGTGTGTGTGTGTGCACTTGGAGAGGTTAAATGCAGAGCACCAATTCTGAGTATGGGCTACCATACTTGGCCAATGTCATGACTTCCACTTTCACTTTTTTCCTGTCCCAAACTATCTTGAATAACAAAAGGGCCATTTGGCATTCCTGAAGGCACAGAAGTGCTGATATTGATCTAGGCCTCTAGGCCAGCATGTTTATACATCGGTGGTCAGCTAACTATCACATTAACTGAGGCCCAGGTCAGGAAGCAGACAGACTGGCTAAACCGAGCGTCTGCTAGCTGCCTCACGTCACAGAGGTCAGTTGATTCTCAGCACATAGAGACTCTTTCACCTAGATATCACTGGTGACCGGTGAGTTGGGCAGGTGTTGCTTATTTCCAATTACTCCACCGGCTTCGACCCATTCCCACGGCTCTCGGCACCTGCCCCACTCATCACACAGGCTTTATTTTAGAGTGGCACTATTTTTTTACTACTCTGAGATTACTTGAAAAGTTGGGACAGAGGCAAAAAAGAAAAAAAGGCCTCAGATGGCATTGTATAAGAAATCATCATGCTGCGGGGGTTAAATAGAGTCACTTCAGCCTCTGTTACTCTGGGAGAAAGCTATACATCATTCCCATGCCTTGATGCTGCGGGGTTATCTGGGCCAGAGCTCGTCTCATGTGGTCGAGGAGATGGTGGAAATGTGTGCTGTGCTCAGATGAGTCCCTGGGAAAAATGGATTTGGAGTTCTCAGCCTTGAAGACCAAAGGGAGCATCCAGCCATATGTGCAAAGGTACTGTTCGTAGACACATGGATTACCTTACACACCAATAAACGAGCCGACCTTCTGTGTGTTTAAACTGTACTGGTGTTCTCGTGTTTCTCAACAGGCCACAGATATGCAGAACATTTCTGTTTCCTATAAAGTGAAACGTACACATGACACACCTGTTACTCTGAACAAAACGCTCCAAAGGTTTTTAAATTGTCAACGTATGTATCTGCATACCTTTGCACACCCTGTTTGCACAGACAGGATTCCTCATCAACACGTACACACACGCTGTGATGACGGAGCGAGAAAGGCATATGAACATCAACACCCTGATCTTCCTTCCTGGCTCTGTAGCACTTTTAAAGTTATAATGTATTGCTATGTGTTGCATATTGCTTCGGTTTTGACTGACAAACTGGCATTCTGACAACACAAGCTTCATGCTTTCTAACCATATAAAAAATAAAACAAATTCCATCTATGTTGCAATTATTCTGCTCATTGTATATATAAAATACAAGATGTTTACATTAGTAGTTCCATATTCTACCAGTGTCTTTCATACAGTATGTGCAGATATACAGTATATATAGTGTGTCAAATGTATACAGCCACACACTCACACATACATACATATATATTACTTTTGCTCTCTGCACAACTCTGTATACATTGATTTTAATAACTTCAATGTACTTGAATTGTGCATCAAACAGTAAGAATATACAAGTATCAGATCAGGATTTGGTGTCGACAGATACTCAGTATTCATTGTCCTGATCAGGACATCCCTAATAAGCTTCTGTTTTATTAACTTAGTACTGATAACAGCTTAACATTAGACTACATTTTGGGTCTTTGCTATATTCCAAAATCATTATGCCTCAATTTGCTAGTTATAGATTAGATTGTTTTAGATGTTCAGATGATTTTCTGCTTTGTTTAATAGTGTAGGTTTTTAAAATAACATATATACAATAAAATAACTTTTCCTTAATTGCATTGTCTGCTGGTTTATTTAGAAAACTTTTAAAGTGCAAAATAACACCCAACCACTCTTGTGGGTTTGCTTCTGTTAAAATTAAAAACACATTAAGTGTAAAAACATGCCAGGCAGACACTGGTATGGTGTAAGCAACACAGCTACAACAAATAAAACTGATAAAGGGCGTGTTTGATTTATAGTGTGTGAATAATCAAGAATTGACAATAATCATTTGAACTTGGGCCCCATGAAGGACAAGACAATGGCTCTGAATACTTCCCTACAGGTCAGTCTATTAACCACCGGATCTGTCTGTCAGATGGATTCCTGCCCCAGGACCAATTTTGGCAGTTGATTTGCTTTTCTTTAAGAAACTGGTTGTCAAGTCATTCAAATTGCTTGTAAATGTAAATGTAAAAAAAAAAAAAAGATTCCTTCTGTCTGATTAGACATAAGAATGCCGTTCATCTCACTTAACTTGTACCTTCAGGTGAACGAAGACCTGCCACAATTGATAAAGATCAATTCTTTGATTTCACACCCTAGATGAGCATCTGCTTTATTCAAAGTCAGTCAACCAGCTCACTTTCTTTTGAATGCAAACCCATGAAATGACATTTCCCCAGCTTACAAAAAAAAAAAAAAAATAATAATAATAATAATAATAATGTTTTTCTAATGTTCCCATTATGAAAATTTCATTTCTGAATATTTTCTGTCATTTGCATAGTGTAAAATTTGGCATTCATTTTAACACATTTATTACATTCACTATATATTTCTTAATGTTAATCTACATCAGAAGACCAGTTTTATTTTTGGTGTTTCTCCAACTGCCACTGGTGGGATTGTTTCCTATAAAATGAAACTCTTCCCTGACATTCCTTTTCCTTAAACATATTTCATTAATGATGAGAGAATCTGTGAGTCATTCCTCAACGAGACACATGAGCTGAACACATTTAGAAACCAACCTAATGTTGTTCTCTAAGGCAGCAGAAATAGCTGAAAACTAAAAATTTGTATAATTTTAAATTAAACAATTATCAAACAATTATATTCACTTAGTAACATAAATATATCTTAGTGTAGACTATATCTTAAAGCTGAAGTAGGTTACTTTTGTAAAAATGTATTTGTGAAACCTGTCATTATGTCCTGACAGTAGAATATGAGACAGATAATCTGTGAGAAAATCAAGCTCCTCTGGCTCCTCCCAGTGGTCCTATTGCCATTTGCAGAAATTCACCGCTCCCGGTAAGAAACAACCAATCAGAGCTGCGGTCCATAACTTTTTTTGTGTTCAAGATTTACAAATTGTATATAATAAGCGAGTACACCATGAATCCATTTTCCAAACCGTGTTTTTAGCCTGTCCTGAATCACTAGGGTACATCTATAATAAGTGTTTATATTCTGACTATTTTACATTGCTTCAGGGGTACCGCGGCGGAGTAACCCGGTACCGTTGTGATTCTTCATAGACATAAACAGAGAGAAGTAGCTCCGGCTACAATGTTCTTCCGCAAGAGGCAAGCAGTTCTGTTTATTAACCGCTAGAGCGTCAAAAGGGAAGGGAAGGGAAGGGAAGGGAAGTCGTGGCCTAATGGTTAGAGAGTCGGACTCCCAATCAAAAGGTTGTGAGTTCGAGTCCCGGGCCGGCAGGAATTGTGGGTGGGGGGAGTGCATGTACAGTTCTCTCTCCACCTTCAATACCACGACTTAGGTGCCCTTGAGCAAGGCATCGAACCCCCAACAGCATAAATGGCTGCCCACTGCTCCGGGTGTGTGTGTTCACTGCTCTGTGTGTGTGCATTACGGATGGGTTAAATGCAGAGCACAAATTCTGAGTATGGGTCACCATACTTGGCTGAATGTCATGTCACTTTCACTTTCAAAAGTTACCGACTGCAGCTTTAAGAGTTTTATAATTCCTTATCTTCTTGTCGATTCACCAGTTTACATGTACAACTGCTTGTTTTCTGCCTAAAAATAAGAGTCGTTTTTGGCTTTGGTCAAATGGGCCACAGCCCTGCAGAGTTTAGCTTCAACCCAAATTAAACACACCTGATCCAGTAAACCAGTCCTTCAGGCTTATTTGAAAAGTGCATGTTATGCTGGAGCAGGGTTGGAACTAAACTCTGCAGGGCTGTGGCCCTCCAAGAACTGAGTTTGACACCCCAAGGGCTTATTGAAAATGCAAATTCATTCTCTGCCAGCAGGTTTTCATCAGAATTACAGACATTTCTGGTAACAGCAGTAAACGAAGCAGCGCAGCACCTGACTTTGAAACTTTCAGAGGTCATATTTAATCAATTAAACAACCTTTTTTAAGTGTAAGCTATACCTCAGTATATATGCAAATATACATGGTTCAGACAGAGTAAATAAATAAGTGTATAAACAATTGTGCTATAAATGATAATGGAATAGGATTGGGTAAGATGCAGGGATGTACTAGGATGGAGGGGTAACAAATAAATATAAGGATATTGCACATTTTTATTGCATAAGCATAAGTGGGGGACATTTAACTGTTCATGAGGTAGATTGTCTGGGGGAAGAAACTGTGCTTGTGCCTGACTGTTCTGGTATTTGTGGCTCTGAGGCGTCGGCCAGATGGCAAAAGTTCAAAGATGGGGTAACTTGGATGTGAGGGATCCAGAGTGATTTTCTGAGCTCTTTTCCTCACTCTGTATGTGTACAGTTCTTGAAGAGTGGGCAGGGGAGCACCAATAATCCTTTCAGCAGTCCGAACCATTCTCTGTAGTCTTCTGATATCTGATTTTGTTGCTGAACCAAACCAGACAGTTATTGAAGTGCACAGTACAGACTCAATGATGGTGGAGTAGAACTGTTTCAGCAGCTCCTGTGGCAAGTTAAACTTCCTCAGCTGGTGAAGGAAGTACAACCTTTGATGGGCCTTTTTCACAATGGAGTCAATGTGAATGTCCCACTTCAGGTCCTGAGAGATGGTGGTTCCCAGGAATCGTCTCTAGGTTACGTATGTAACACTAGTTCCTCGAGGGAACGAGACGCTGCGTCGAACAATGCTTTAGGGAACGTGTTTAGCATGAGCGACTCTGAATATCATATCCAATCTGTCTTATAGAAGAGCGTGACGTCACGGGCGGAGTGACGTAAGCGACCAGGAAGCTATAAAGGCACGAGCCGCGCAGAGTACCAGCAAGCGCCGGCAGGGGTGTCCGGGGTATGGCCTCGATACGCAGCGTCTCGTTCCCTCGAGGAACTAGGGTTACATACGTAACCTAGAGACGTTCCTCTTCAGGAACTCGAGCTGCGTCGAACAACGCTTTGGGGAACGACTACCAACGCTGCCAGACTACCAAACCCCTTCCTAGTGTGTATCCGAAGAGCACAGCTTAGGACGAGAGGACTGAAGTGCCTGGAGTGACTGGCATGTCTAAGCCATAGAATCTTGTAAAAGTAGGAGGCGTGGACCACCCCGCAGCATTGCAGATGTCCAGCATGGACACAGCTGCTAGAAATATAATAAAAATAATAATAAACTTTATTTTCTATAGCGCCTTTAAAAGTGACATCTCAAAGCGCTTTACCAAGGCATACAGAAAAAAAAAAAAAAAAACCTTGTAAAAATACATTGAGATTGACCATCAGAGAAACATATCACATATATGCTAACCGGAAAAAATATGTTTTAAGAGAACATTTAAAAATACTAAGGGATTCAGCCTGTCTGATTTCAGTAGGAAGAGAGTTCCAGAGTTTAGGTGCCACAGAAGAGAAGGCCTGGTCACCCATAGAGCGTAAACGAGTTACAGGAATAGTTAAAAAGCCAGAATCCGATGAACGAAGATTATGCATTGGGGTGTAGACAGTTAAAAGTTCAGTCAGATATTCTGGAGCTAAACCATGCAGGGCCTTGTAGGTAAGCATAAGAATTTTAAAATCAACGTGAAACCTGACCGGAAGCCAGTGCAAGGACTCCTAGACTGGAGAGATGTGCTCACTTGTCCTGGAACTTGTCAGGACTCTGGCAGCTGCGTTTTGAACATACTGCAATCTGCCTAAAGTAGATTTCGAGACCCCCGCGAGCAAAGCATTACAGTAGTCTATTCGAGAAAAGACAAACGTATTGATCAGTTTTACAGCCACTGAAAAAGACAACATGGGACGTAGTCTTGCAATGTTTCTAAGGTGAAAAAATTATACTTTAACCATGTTCTGAACATGAGGATCAAAAGTTAAGTTTGAATCAAATATCACCCCCAGATTTTTTAATTTTGCTTGAAACTCCATAATAGACCCATCCATCTTTAAATTTAAGATATTAGCTTTACGTATTTGATGGGGTGAACCAATCAGCATAACCTCAGTCTTGTCACTGTTGAGACAAAGAAAATTTTGAGAAATTCATATTTTTACCTCCAATATGCAATGTTCAAGAAAGGCAACAGCCAAATTATCACCAGGTTTTGAGTGAATATAAATCTGAGTGTCATCTGCGTAAAAATGAAACTTAAGACCAAGGGATCTTAGAAATAGCCCAAGGGGGAAAATGTACATACTAAAAAGTAAGGGACTCAAAACTGAACCCTGTGGAACACCAAACTGCACTGAGCCAATATTGGACCTGCAACCACCCAGGGACACAAACTGCCTACGATCTGATAGATAAGACTTGAACCAATTTAAAGCAGTGTCAGTAATACCAAAAACTTTTTCCAATTGAGAGAGTAAAAGACAATGGTCTACAGTGTCAAAAGCTGTGCTGAGATCGAGTAAAATCAGGATTGACAAAGAGCCAGAGTCAGCAGCAATTAACAAATCATTAGTGACTTTAACCAATGCTGTTTCAGTATTGTGCAGTTTGCGGAAGCCAGATTAGAGGGGGCTCCAAAAGATTGTGCAACGTAAGCTGAGTATTTAACTGAGAGGCCACAATTCGCTCAAGTACTTTAGCCAAAAAAGGCAAATTGGAGATGGGACGAAAATTATTGATGTTTACCCAGTCTACGTTGGGCTTTTTTGGTACAGGTATTACAGCAGCAATTTTGAGTGCAGCGGGTACAACACCCGTGTTCAGTGAGTCATTTATTATACTCAAGACGACTGGGCATAGTGATGCAAAACATGATTTAAACAGGCAGGTGGGTATTGGATCAACTATGAAAGTGGCAACTTTCATTTGTGAAACCACATTACCCAGAGAGACAGGATCAAGTAAGCTAAAATTTGAGAAAAAAGTTCCGGAAAAATTAGGGATACTAGGAGCAGAAGCAGACGAAACAGATGTAATGGATTTGCGTGCATTAGCAATTTTGGAACTAAAACGATCAAGAAATGCTCCAGCTTACGACCCACTGCCTTCGTAGAGCGCAGCTCACCATTATACCAGGGAGCAGATCGTACAAAGGCCACAGACCGGGATTTCATCGGTGCAAATAAGTCCAAACCAGACAAAAGAACCGTATTTAACAGAGAGATGTTGACCTCCAGAGGGTCTGATAAAGTTAGGCCACTTCAATAAATTCAATAAAAGCAGAGAAGTCATTGAGATCAATGGATTTCCAATTGCAATAATTTACAGTACGGAAAGGGTAAATGTTAGTATGCGACAGTTCCATACTAAAAAAAATAGCAAAATGGTCAGACAATCCTAAATCCGTGACAGAAAACTGCGATTAGATTGATCCATGAGAGATTACCAGATCTAAGGTGTGCCCCTTAATATGTGTGGAGCAATCCACATGTTGCTTCAAATCAAAATATTCCAATAAAGACACAAAGTCCTTAGTCATTACAGAGTCTTTTTTGTCCATGTGGATGTTAAAGTCCCCTAGGATAAGAGTTCTTTCAAACGTAAGACACAACATAGACAGAAAATCTGCAAATTCAGTTAAAAAGTGTTCAGCAGTCTTAGGAGGTCTGTAGACTACGGCTATGACAGTCAAGATGGGCGCAGAGACACTCAGCACAAGACATTCAAAAGAATTAAACTGAGGAGTGACCACAGGACTTATAGTGAATTGTTGATTATACAACACAATAAGTCCCCCACCCCTGCCAGAGGGTCGCGGGGAATCGAACAATCCATAGCCAGATGGAGTAAGTTCAGTAAGCACAAGCCCATCAGATTGTCTATGCCATGTTTCTGTCAAACAGACCAAGTCCAGTTTGTTTTCGATGATAATATCTGATAACAACAGCGCCTTATTGTTAACAGAGCGTGCATTAAAAAGAGCCGATTTCACTAGGCAAGGTGGCATAGGGAGTGACGGAGAAAGCTCCACGCGTTTAAGTGCTAACAGATTGTTAACATCCACCCCACTGCACCGAAGTCTGTTGGTTTTACGTTGAAATACCGGCACAGAAAAGCAGTCTGACGCGTCATGGATAAACTTGTGCCTTGATGCTCGATGTATGTATCGCGGTGGTCGAAGAATTCCGACATTACGGCAAAGTTCATAGGTGTCCTTTGTTAAATAAAAGTTCCTTTTTAGGCTCAGCAGATCGCAAGCAGCGTACCTTAAAGCCATGAGGGAAGGATTCACACCAACGGCAATCTTGTGATAACGTGTATCGTGATCCCGGCAACAGAAGAGTTGATTCCAGCAGATATGGTTCAAAAATAAAAACAACAAGCCAAAGATTAAAACGTAGTTCCGCATAGCAGTTGAGTGTATATTAAGAGGGAACTTCCAGAGCTCAAAAACTCTGTTTTAACACTCAGAATAGTCCAATAAACGTTAAAATCAATAAAACCGGAGAGAGGAGCCAGCGTTCCCAGTCATCCTTGGAGGCCTCCATACCCGTGTAGAGTGAGCCTTGGCTCCCGACAGCGGGGGACGACCAGAGGACTCAAAGTGGCGTTGATAGTCTCAACTATCCAATGACTAAAGGTCTGCTTAGAAGCAGGAAACCTCTCTTGTGGGGACCAATACAAGCAATTGGTCAGTTTTTCTCCACAGGGCAGCTCTGTGGACGTATGCATCCAGCTCTCGAGCTGGACACACACAATTTAGCTTCTCTTGGCCAGGCTCCCGAAAGGGAGGAGGACAGAAGGCCTGCAGCACTACAGGTTGTGGTGTGACCCTCTCGAGGGTATATGAACACTTTGGTCATCCCAGGTGCAAAATCAAGATAGGTAGGGGCCACTGAGAGGGCCTGTAAATCTACTCTCCTCAGAGAGGTAATGGCCAACAGAAAGGCGGTTTTAAGAGTCAGATGTCTGCGAGATATCTTGAATTGGTTTAAATGGAGATTTGCAGAGAGCCTCTAACACCACACCCAAGTCCCAGGGGGAACACAGGACCGTACTGGAGGTCTCAGCCTCAGCGCACCGCAGAGGAAACGTGTAACTAAGGGGTGTCTTCCCAAAGACTGGCCATCGAGAAGGGCGTGGTAGGCCGCAATGGCCGCCACGTAAACCTTCAACGTGGAGTGGGTCAACCCTGCAGAGAGCCTGGCCTGTAGGAACTCCAGAACTGTACCAACTGGGCAGTTTGCTGGGTCTAGCTGGCGGTCTCTGCACCATGAGGTGAAGAGTTTCCACCTCAAGGCATACAGTTTCCTCGTTGAGGGAGCTCTGGATTGGAGGAGGGTCTCAACAACCTCGGTTGAGAGACCAGCTGCTAATAGTTGTGCCCCCTCAGCGGCCACACCACAGCTTCCACAACTCTGGGCGATGGTGAATTATCGTGCCATGCGCCTGTGAGAGTAGGTCTGTCCTGATCGGTATCTCCCATGGAGAGCCATCGAGGAGCGAGACCAGGTCTGTGAACCATTCCCCAGATGGGAAGTCATGGCCTAATGGTTAGAGAGTCGGACTCCCAATCGAAAGGTTGTGAGTTCGAGTCCCGGGCTGGCAGGAATTGTGGGTGGGGGGAGTGCATGTACAGTTCTCTCTCCACCTTCAATACCATGACTTAGGTGCCCTTGAGCAAGGCATCGAACCCCCAACTGCTCCCCGGGCGCCACAGCATAAATGGCTGCCCACTGCTCCGGGTGTGTGCTCACTGTGTGTGTGTGTGTGTGTGTGTTCACTGCTCTGTGTGTGTGCATTTCGGATGGGTTAAATGCAGAGCACAAATTCTGAGTATGGGTCACCATACTTGGCTGAATTTCACTTCACTTCATACTCGGCCCGGCCAGAACGAGGCCACTATTCCCACTCTTCTATAAAGACTTGAAAGTGAAGTGACATTCAGCCAAGTATGGTGACCCATACTCAGAATTTGTGCTCTGCATTTAACCCATCCGAAATGCACACACACAGAGCAGTGAACACACACACCCCCGGAGCAGTGGGCAGCCATTTATGCTGCGGCGCCCGGGGAGCAGTTGGGGGTTCGATGCCTTGCTCAAGGGCACCTAAGTCGTGGTATTGAAGGTAGAGAGAGAACTGTACATGCACTCCCCCCAACCACAATTCCTGCCGGCCCGGGACTCGAACTCACAACCTTTCGATTGGGAGTCCGACTCTCTAACCATTAGGCCACGACTTCCCCTCGACAGACAGATTGGATATGATATTCAGAGTTGCTCACGCTAAACGCGTTCCCCAAAGCGTTGTTCGATGCAGCTCGAGTTCCTGAAGAGGAACTGAATGACTCCACTGCAGTCACAGTGCTGTTCATGATGGTGAGTGGGTGGAGAGCAGAGGGGTTTCTCCCGAAGTCCACTTTCATCTCCACTGTTTTGAGCGTGTTCAGCTCCAGGTTGTTAAGACTGCACCAGACAGCCAGCTGCTCAACCTCTTGTCTGTAAGCAGACTCGTCACCGTCCTGGATGAGGCCGATGACTGTAGTGTTGTCTGCAAACTTCAGGAGCTTGACAGAGGGGTCTTTAGAGGTGCAGTCGTTGGTGTACAGGGAGAAGAGCAGAGGGGAGAGAACACATCCCTGAGGGGCACCAGTGTTAGTGGAGCAGCTGTTTGACATGAATTTCCCCAGTCTGTCAGAAAGCTGGTGATCAACAGACCGATAGAGCTAGGAACAGAGAGCTGGGTCACTTTGGTCTGGAGGGCTGTTGGGATGATGGTGTTGAAAGCCGAACTAAAGTCCACAGACAGGATCCTCACATAAGTCCCTGTTTTGTCCAGATGTTGCAGGATGAACTGCAATCCCATGTTGATTGCATCATCCACGGACCTGTTTGCTTGGTAAGCAAACTGCAGGGGGTCCAGAAAGGGTCCAGTGATGTTCTTCACATAAGCCAGAACCAGTTTTTCAAACGACTTCATGACGACAGACGTTAGAGCCACAGGTCTGTAGTCGTTAAGTCCTGTTATCTTGGGTTTCTTTGGAATGGGGATTATGGTGGAGCGTTTGAAGCAGGAAGACGCTTCACACAACTCCAGGGATCTGTTGAAGATCTGTGAAAAGATGGGGCCAGCTGGTCAGCACAGGTCTTCAGACAGGCTGGTGTAACGCCAGCTGGGCCTGGTGCTTTTCTTCTTCTGTTCTTCCTGAAGACCTGGCGCACATCATCTTCACAGATTTGAAGTGCAGGAGAGGTGGAGAGGGGATTGCAGGAGGTGTTAATGGTTCTGTAGGGATGGTCAGAATGGGTGTTGGGGGTTTCAAATCTACAATATATCTCATTCAGGTCGTTAACAAGTCGTTGATTAGCCTCAGTGCAAGGGGATGGTGTCTTGTAGTTTGTGATGGCTCTCAGTCCTCTCCAAACTGAACTTGGGTTGTTGGAAGTAAACTGGTCTTCCAACTTTTTAGCGTAGGTCTTTTTAGCCGCACTAATCTCTTTGTTCAGTGTGTTCCTGGCCTGATTGTACAAGACTCTGTCCCCATTTCTGTATGCATCCTCTTTGGCCTGACGAAGAAAGTCTGAGTTTTACTGTAAACCATGGCTTATCATTGTTGAATGTTAAATAAGTCCTGGTAGGAATGCATATATCCTCACAAAAACTAATATAGGATGTTACAGTCTCTGTGAGTTCGTCCAGATCAGTGGTAGTAGCTTCAAAAACACTCCAATCAGTGAGTTCAAAACAAGATTGTAAATCCTGCTCTGTTTCTCTGGTCCATCTCCAATATATCTCCAGTCCATGATCCAATATATTACTGTCTCTGGTGGGGCATGTAACATGCTGTCTGTATTTTGGCAGTTCACAGGAGAGATTGGCTTTATTAAAGTCCCCAAGAATGATTAAAACAGAGTCCGGGTGATGTTGTTCTGTCTCTGTGATCTGATCAGCGAGTTTCTGTAAAGCTGAGCTCACATGCACTTGCGGAGGAATGTAAACACTCACCAGAATGAACGAGTGAAACTAATAGAACGGCTTGCAGTTGACAAACAGCATTTCTAGATCAGGACAGCACATCTTATTTAACACAGTTACATCTGTACACCACTGTTCATTGATATAAAAGCATGTCCCGCCGCCGTGCGATTTCCCCATTGATTCTGCTTCGCGATCAACTCTAAACAGCTGAAAGCCTGGCAGATGGAGCGCGGTGTCCGGTATGGCGTCATTTAGCCAGGTTTCTGTGAAACACAGAGCAGCAGAGTGTGAGAAATCCTTATTTGTCCGAGAGAGCAGAAGGAGTTCGTCTGTTTTGTTGGGTAGAGAGCGGAGATTTGCCAGATGGATGCTAGGCAACGGCGTTCGAAATCCGCACTTCCTGAGTCTGATGAGCGCTCCCGCTCACTTTCCATGTCTGCGCATCCTGAAGCGCTTGATCAGCGCCTCTGCTCCTCCAATAACAACGTTCAGTAAAACGTCTGAATAATTTAAATCTGGTAAAAGATCTTGTGGTGTGTTCTGCCGAATGTTCAGCAGTTCATCCTTGGTGAAACTGATCTTGTTTGTTAAACAAAAAACAGGGAAAACTAACAAAAACTGTACAAACACTGGAGAGGCAAGCACTGAAGCAGCCATGTGCGGCGCCATCGAGTGAAAAAACGTCGACCGTGTGAGAAAGATGAGTTTCATACAAAATCTGGCAACTGGACAACCTTGTAATTTGTTGTTGTTATTTTTCATATTGTAGCATGTTCAAAATGTTGTTGTGTTGTAGATAACAATGTGCTTCATGTTAATGTTGCACTTTATTCATTTTTGTGTTGCGAACTGTTATTGGATGTTCGAGTGGGATCTGAAAAGAGGCTCCACCCCTGTGTGTGTGTAAGGGAAAACAAAGAGAAAGGAGGTGGAGAAGAGTGCCTCGCTGGTTCAAGTGTGGTTCTCTTGGAAGTCGGGGTGTGTACGGTGTGGGTTGTGGCCGACAACAGCCCAAATAAACAACCCTTGTTCATTAAAACGCCTCGTCCTTGTCTGAGAACGCTACAATATAATGAGGTTTGGCTCATACAAATTATGGGAGTTTTACCGGAAGCGATCATGTAGCAAACATATAAAATATGCCACGTGGGATTTTTTCTTTTTTTTGAGAAAGATTAAAAATACTAGAGAAATACAAAAATCATATTATATTAGTTATATTAAACAGCAACTTGTCTTTTGAATATCATATTTCCCATGTTACAAAAACTGCATTCTTCCATCTTAGAAACATTGTCAAGCTACGAAACATGTTATCCGTTTCTGATGCAGAAAAGCTAGTTCATGCATTCATGACCTCTAGATTGGACTATTGTAATGCACTTCTAGGTGGTTGTCCTGCTTCTTCAATAAACAAGCTACAGGTAGTCCAAAATGCAGCAGCTAGAGTCCTTACCAGGTCAAGAAAATATGATCATATTACCCCAATTTTACAGTCTCTGCACTGGCTACCTATTAAGTTCCGTATCAGTTACAAATTATCATTACTTACCTATAAGGCCCTAAATGGTTTAGCTCCTGCGTACCTAACTAGCCTTACACCACGTTACAATCCATCACGCTCCCTAAGGTCACAAAACGCTGGACTTTTGGTAGTTCCTAGGATAGCAAAGTCCACTAAAGAAAACAGGCAGAAGAACGAAACAAAAACCAACACAAAAACACAAGTCCCGGAAGGACATAGCGTGACGCCCACCAGGGCCGAGCAGAAGACCACCACATCCGTGCTGTCAGAACAGCAGCCCGCCAGGGCAGAGCAGAAGACCACCACAACCGTGTGGTCGGGACGGAAACCCCCCAGGGCGGAGCAAAAGACCACCACAACCGTGTGGTCAGGACGGAAGCCCCCCAGGGCGGAGCAGAAGACCACCACAACCGTTTGGTCAGGACGGAAGCCCCCCAGGGCGGAGCAGAAGACCACCACATCCGTGTGGTCGAAACCGAAGGCCACCAGGGCGGCTCAGGAGACTCTGGTAATCCCATGGTGTTTATACTGAATTCCAGAAGATCGTTGCTGACTTGTCTCTGCTCATGAAGATTATTGGTGACTTGTATTTGTTCATGAAGATCAATGGTGACTTGCCTTTGTTCATGAAGATCACTGGTGACTTGAATTCTCCCATGAGGAACCCCGGCGACTTGACTCTGTCCTTGAAGATCACTGGTGATTTGACTCTGTCCTTGAAGATCACCAGTGACTTGACTCTGTCCCTGAAGATCACCAGTGACTTGACTCTGTCCTTGAAGATCACCAGTGACCAGACTTGACTCTGGAAGGTCAACGGTAACTAGTCCAGACTCTGGAAGGTCAATGGTGACTAGTCCGGACTCTGGAAGGTCAACGGTGACTAGCCCTGACTCTGAGAGGTCAACGGTGACTAGCCCTGACTATGAAGGGTCAATGGTAACTAGTCCTGACTCAGGAAGGGCAACGGTGACTAGCCCTGATTCTGGAAGGCCGACGGTGACTAACCCTGACTCTGGAAGGTCGACGGTGACTAACCCTGACTCTGGAAGGTCAAAGGTGAGTAACCATGATTCTGGAAGGTCGACGGTGACTAACCCTGACTCTGGAGGGTCCACGAGCACCTGACTCGACTCTGGAGGGTCCACGAGCACCTGACTCGACTCTGGAGGGTCCATGAGCACCTGACTCGACTCTGCAGGGTCAACCGGAACCTGACTCAACTCTGGAAAGTCAACTGGCACCTGACTCGACTCTGGAAGGTCAACAGGAACTAGCCCTGACTCTGGAAGGTCAATGATGACTGACCCTGACTCTGGAAGGTCGACGGTGACTAACCCTGACTCTGGAAGGTCAACAGTGACTAACCCTAAATCTGGAGGGTCCATGAGCACCTGACTGGACTCTGGAGGGTCCACGAGCACCTGACTGGACTCTGGAGGGTCCACGAGCACCTGACTCGACTCTGCAGGGTCAACTGGAACCTGACTCGACTCTGGAGAGTCAACTGGAGCCTGACTCGACTCGGGAGGGTCAACTGGAGCCTGACTCGACTCGGGAGGGTCAACGAGAATCTGAATCGAATCTGGAGGGTCAACCGGAATTGACTCAACTCAGGAAAGCCCACTGTAGCTGCCATCTGTCACCGGTGCAGGCCGGGGCGGACTCGGATGACCAGCCGCCCCTGACTCCAGACGCCACCGGGAGGAGCCGATACCACAGGCACGCAACAGACGGACAAAGGAGGAGGCAAGTAATTGAGTTCAAAAGTACAAATCCACAGCATTAATTCAGCGTGCATCAGGTAAGGCAAACAACTGCAAATCACTCACACAGTAGGGCTGATCAGAAGCCTCGCTTCATCCATGCATTTCAATGGGAATATTCAACTCTCAATTCCTCTCCAGTGTATCTGAAACAGATGTCCTCCTCAACAGTAAATTTCACATTCACAGTCTTTTCTTCAAGCTCTACATTTGATTCAACGATGTAATTAATTCACTTATCTTTCTCTCTTCCTCTTCCAGCACAGATCCACAAGCAGCTCTAAACGACAGACTCCAATGGCAGTTCTTCACTGACACGAATTTCCAGGATTACAACGTCCAATGTGAGCGCTCAAACAGGAGATCTTCTACTCCAAAACACGACGACAGAGACCCAGCCGAACCTGATCAACTGGACACTGACTGCCTTTTACCAACACCAACCCTTCTTCTCTCTTCTCTTCTGAACGGCTCTTTTATCCTCCTCTTGTGAAGCGGAAAACCTGTGCAAACGCCGCTCCTCTCTCTCTCACACCTGCCGTGTATCAGCAGTAATTAGGTAGGACAATGCCTCTGCTACACCCGGAACAGGAGTGAGGCGTTACACCAAAATAATCCCCTCGGGGAACATAGAAAAAGAAAGGTTCCGCTTTCCCAAGCATTCTGTCACCCGTGACACCATCCTCTTCAGTGGCTCCGGGCTGGCGGTCACCTTGTACAGTGGCGCTGGGTTGGTGGCCATCTTGTACTGTGGCGCTGGCTCAGCAGACTTGACGTGAACACTCCTGGGAATCTCTAGGATTTTGGATAGCATGGAGAAATAATCCAAAAATGTTTCAGCGGCCAACTTTGGCCATTGGCGCTGTGCTGGCGTCCATCTTGCCTCGCGGCGCTGGGCTGACGGAATCTTGAATCTTGGAGGACGAGAAGACTGGAAACACGAAAGGTAAGGACTCCATACAGACAACATGGAAAGACAGGTATTTATAGGGAGGCTAATGACAATTAAGTGAATGCACCTGGTGCAATTAGCAGGAGTGCAATTACTGTGATGAACGGACAAGACTAGTGGAATACTAGTGCCTATGGTGAAGTGCCTAAGGGGAAGTGAGCCCACTAGTGGACACCCAGGGAAACAGAGACTAGACACCTTGACACTGTCATTCCTACCTTAATGTGAGTAAAACTGTGGGTTTTTTTTATTTTTGTTTTTTTGATCAAGAATGTTGATGAGCATTGTAAGCGTCCAGATATTTTAGTCAAAGAAGAGTTAATAAATATTGTTGAACATTTTAAATATTTGGCTATGATTATGGATTCTAACTTTTGTTAAAAAAACATATTAAAAAGCCTTTTAAACATACTAGAGCAAGTTTGATGATCTTCAGGAATATTAGGCACCAGTCACCTGTGGCTGCTGCTAAACTCTTTATGCACACAATGATCTCCCTCATCTATCTTACTGTGCCTTTAGTTGGTCTCCTACAAGTATAACTACGTTAAAACCATTATACTATTTATAAACAAGCTGTGAAAATCTTAGCTTAAAATCCAAGGAGTTGCCGTCACTGTAATATTATTAAAAATGATAAATTATTCACGTTTGACAATTTTTTATTATTTGCTGATGTGTGTTTAATGTACAAACTATTTCATGGTCTTACACCACCACCTCTTAAGCCATGTGTGACTTTCTGTAAGGACAATATCAGGCAGACTAGGTCATCAGTTAGAGGTGAATGTTCAACTAAATTTAAGAAAACAGCTCTTTCAGTTAGAGCAGCAGAAAGATGGAATTTAATACCTGTTTATATTAGAGTGTGCACAACACTTAGCATTTTTAAAACTACACAAAGTATGGCTTAAGAAAAATCAAACATGTTATCACTGACTTGGATTTGTAATGTACTTTAATATCCCTTATGAAACAAAAATATATTGCAGTATATTGGAAAATATCATGTAATATATTAGGCATATATTCTTATATATATTTATTTTTTCCAATATATTGCAATATATTGAAAGCGGCAATCATTTGTATATTTTGCAATATATTATATAATATATTTATCATCAATATATTATTAAATGTATTCAAATATATAAAATATTAGAAAATAAAAAGGGAAAATAATATATTACAATATATCACAATATATTTTAAGAAATATATTGGTAAATATATTTTCCTTTCGTAAGGGATACTTTAAGGTCCACTTAACCAAAAAACAATTATAAGCATTTTACACAATGTATGTTATAAATGCATGTGGATACATTTTCATTGTTAAGTGATTTATACATACGGTGGCCCAGTAGTGCACAACACAATGACATTAAAAAAGCAAACATAAGCTCACAACACAACGACATTAAGCCACAACACAAATACATTAACCCACAACACAACGAAATTCTCACAACACAAATACATTAAGCCACAACACAACGCAAATGCTCCTGACCACTAGGGGGCAGTTGGTCTGCAGAAACGGGCAATAGACTACGTATTTCCTGTGAAATCTCAGGGCGAATAAAAGGTTCCTGTCTTTATTCTGCCATAGTGTGAGTGCATTACCAGCTGCAAACCTTTATCCATAAACGATGAATATTAAATAATATTTATACAGTTTTCTATAATACAACAAATTAAGTAATTAAGTATACCACAGCAATATAATTATTTAATGAAGAGTTCCATAAACATCTGTGAGAGTGGTTTACACAGCTATTGCTGTGACCCGTTTTGTGAGGCTCCTCAAAGGTTTTTCACACTTCTCCCCTGGATGTAGAAACTCGATCTAAGTGGATTCAGATTAGTAATGTAAGATTTAAGGATTTCAACATCACTTCTGATTCTTCAGTCTGCAGGCGCCTCTTCAAGAATGACAACAGCATGCAAATCTACACTAGGTAAGATCTAAACCTTTATTACTATATTAACGAGCACAATGTAGGCCTATTGTGAATTTTTTAATTGTCATTATTTATTTTTTGTCGCTGTGGTTGCCTGTTTGTTTAAAAACCTCTTCCGTGGATCAAGGCAATACGTGTTAATAGATGATTAACCCAAAATAAAAAAATACAGCTGTCATCATATACTCAACATTATGTCGCTGTAAACCCATATGGCTTGCTTTGTTCATTGGCATACAGAAATGTTGTAAATAATGTTACCGTCAGTCAGCTATCTAGATAGACCCCACAGAATAAATTCAGAACAGTTTAGAATGACACGAGGGAGAATAAGCTAAAACCCCAGCTAAAATCTTTTTACAGACCTACCTTTTTTCCACTTGTATGTCAATACATTATACATTTTTAAGTATCCTTCAGGTTCAGTGTAGGCAAACAAACTTTTTACATTGTTTGGTGTGTATTTTCTGAAAACATGTCTCATCCAATCTAGATTTGAGAAGTAGATCCATTTAATGGCCTTTTGGAGAGTTATTGAACCTGCATTCCACATGGTTCGTGTGACCAGAGCAAGGACAGCTAAAGCGAAGAGAGAAGTTGGAATAACAAGCAATGCAATGGTAAATATTGATATTGTATTGTTTGTGACAGAGAAAGAAAACTTTTTGAGGCACACATTACATGCATGTATCATAATTATTTAACATTTATTTTGACAGTGTCAGTCTCTGCAGCCCTTCGATGAGTTCCCCCTCTTCATGGTCCACCTTTCAGTCGATCTTCCACAGAGAGATCTGGCCTTACACAAAACACTTGGGATGGATTCATTTGGTTTTATTTGTACAGACTACAATATAAAATGTAAATTAAATATTATGTAAGTGCAAATATATGTAACTTTAATATGTTTTCTTGCTCACCAGTGTAGTGTAAACATGTAAATATCCACACTTAAATTGTTTTAACTTTGATACAGTTTTAATAGTTATGTAAAATACAAATACTAATATCTATGACAGTGTAATGGTGTGTTACTGCTAGGTCAGGTATATCACTGGTGACATCACTGTAAACATTCTCCTGAGATGAAAAACAAAGGTATAGTGTACATTAAACATTAAGAAAAATAAAAAATTTCCACCATCATTACAAGTTGCATGCATAATGAATAGAGCCATAATCATTATGATTGTGTTTGTCTTTTTTTCTGTTAGGGCTAATCAAATAAGCATGTTATACATTATGAATAAAAGCAAGATATGAAAAGATGATGTATCAATATTAGACACTTTTTTCCTCCTACCTTAACCACTCAGCGAGTTTCCTCTCTTGAAAACAGGACCACCATCCCACTGACAGGACCTGGCTTGACTCTTTAGGCACACCAATGGGGCGTGTTAATATTATTAATCAAAGTTTATTAATTATGTCATAGATTAAAGAATTTGATAATTCTCTTACTCCCCATTGTTGTAGGTTTGTGCCAGCTCTGCTCCCTTCAGTGCAGCTCTGTACAGGAGGAACTGCACTGATTCTCTCTTCTGAATAGTGTGCTGTCTGCTACAGTGCTGCAACAGTATGGATGGGAGTCTGTGAAGATAATAACATTGGTTTACATATTTAATTGATTTCAGATACATTTGGAATTACTTTCAGTTGCATTTTAAATTATTACATTGTAAATTACTCTATATTTAAAATAAATTATGACAAATAATTAATATTTTATATAATGTCACAAACATGCCAATAGACTGTAAATCTGATCAGTAATATTTCAAAGGATGTCCCTATCTCTCTTAACCATTTCTGATCTTGTTTGCTTTTTACTGAATAGCTTTATCATGCTTGTGTTGGGGATCCCTGGAAAACTGTTATATAAATGTGAACAATTAATTCAAGCTTCAGGTTACAGATAATATAATTTGAAAATATAACAATAACTGTAAGACTAAAGCCGTTCACACAATGAATGATAACTATTAAGATAATGATAGAGTCCACAGCTGCTTTACATTCTCAAGCTCGTTAAAGCAGGATTCTGATTGGCTGTCAATATGTTTAATCGTTCATCAGCTGGAAAAAAAATAGTTCTTAAAGTGATTTCAATGATATTGTTTCTCTATGTCTTTATCATTATAGCTGTGGTGTGGACTCTTTTTTTAAATAGTGAGAACGATTTTAAAACTAAATATCTTTATCGTTATCTTTATAGTTTGGTGTGAACGGTCCTTTAAGATTTATTACGATACATGGCAATCTAAAAATGGCAACAGTATTTAAAATACTTTATATCAAGTGAAGAAGTTTCTATCACAGCAAACACCTATCAGAACCACCGATGCAAATCAACGTGGATTACCGGGAGTCCTGCTTTTATTTCTACTATCTCTTACGAGTTATAAAAAGATGAGGTGGACTGAGTTTAAAGCTAAACTCTAACTTAGCCCTGCTATTTTTGAGCTGATCAAGTCAGTGCAGCAGCGTTATCCAGCCTTATTAGCTAGATTCGCTAGAAGACGATAGAACAATACTCACCCTAAAGTTGTTGATGTAACTTGAAACGTTTAATGCCCTTCTCCGCGCGATGAAATTAATTTACAGTCATCAGGGGAAGTTCTTGTAAAATGAAAAATCTTCTCCTCTTGTCAATTTGAAAGCTCTACGGAAAGAGCAATGGTTTCCCCGCACAGCACCGGATTTAAACAAGTAGGGGTAACTGGAGCAATGGGCGTGGCAAAAGGTGGGTGTGTCGAAATGTTTCTCATTGGTGGAAAGAAAGATAGGGGGCGTGGCAAAAGTTTTAGCGAAAACTGGCTGTTCCGCCTAAAGGCGAGCCATACTCTTAGTCGCTATTGGCCTATAGATTAATAGAAAGTGATAAATTAAACAGATAATCCTATAAAACCAATTGAAATTCATCCAATGTAAAAACAGCGTTAATGATGTAAAGAATATTATTTTAAATTACTTTCGAGTAATTTAAAATAAGAAAGTAAGTACATTCAAAATGGCTTACTGACGTAATCACAACCGCACGTTTAGATCTTAGTTTATCAATAATCAAAAACGGATGACAATTATTTTTGAGAATACAAACATCTCTTAACACAGTTAGACGCACTTGCTGTTCTTAAGTTAAAGTCAGCTGTGTTTGTTAACATTAGTGAACTAACAAGAACAAACAACGTACATTAACCAAGTTTAATAAATACTGTATCAAATTTATTGCTCATAGTTAATGTTAGTTAATACATCAGTCAACAAATGAAACTTTATTGTAAAGTGTTACACTAGAAAACTAGGTTTTGCCTGATAGAGAAAAATAAATATGACAAAAACATTAAATTATCAAATTTAAAAATTAGTCAGAATAGTTTAGTAACTTTTTTTAAGTGACATTAACCAATTAAGCAAACAGACACAGCTTTATCCACTAAAACATTTATTTAGCTTGCAGTTCTCTTACAAGAGCTCTCTCGTACTGCATCTTAGCTAAGATGCTACGGGAAAAGTCTCTTTCCACGAAATACTGAAGCAAAAAATTATCCTTAATTTTGTATTTTTGTAAAGCGCATTTGCAGCAGTACACAGCCATAGGCGAGACGGCTCGCTCGCTCATTGGCTGCTCTGCGGCAACTGCACAGCCTATCGAGCGCAGGTTGATGCAACATCAGACCAATAAGGGTGCTTCGCGCCCTTCATGCCACTTCCAGCCGAAACGGGGGTGGGCCAACCTATAAAAGGAGCTCGAAAAGGCTGACTCACCTGAATTTTCATCTCTTCAGCGAAGCTCACGCATCGCTGGATCACGAAGGAAGCAAGCGCTGTCTGATAGGCATCTCAGCGGGACTAGCCACTTCTGAAGCTGCTGGCCTTCGCCGCCTTCCACTGCCGTTCCTGCTGCGCTCTCTGGCGCACATATCCTTTCAATTCTGTTATATCCAACTGTTCTTTATGCGTGTGTGTGTGTTCGCCCTGCGAGCTTGCGTCTTTTTTAACATGCCTTCCTGCGGCTCGTCAGAGCCCCACTCAGCGAGGGAGACCGGTACGTCATCTGTGTCTCCTGCCTGGGTGAAGATCATGCAGCGCTCGCGCTCGCTGATGGCGGATGCCCTCACTGCGAGCTGTTGCCATGGTGACTCTGAGGACTCGCTTGGCCTTTTTCTCTGAGCCTGCATTCTCCGCTGCGCTGAGGCGCCGTAAAAGCGCCGCTTCCAGCGGATTCCGGAACCTTCTTCAGCTCAACCGAGCTCGCCGGTTCGCCCTGCTTCACCGGCCTCCCCTGCATCGCTTCCCGATGGGCAGCGCCCGCTGTTTGCCGCCGCGTCGTCCGAGGAGGTCGATCTCAGGGCCGCGTCGTGGGAAGAGGACACGCGCTCTCTGCTAGCTTCGGGCAGTGAGGGCTGGGCGAGCTCCGAGGATCTCGCGCCTTCTGCTCAGAAGCCCAGCAAATGAGCTGACATCGAGAAGGAGCCGATGCGAGTGCTAACGCTGGCCGCGACGAGTCTCGGCCTCGAGTGGTCTGCACCAGCGCCCCCCTCTCGTTCCCGGCTGGATGGTAGTTTCCATTTCGGATGAGCGTACTTCTCAAAGCCCGCCTCATTTCTTCCTGAGCTTCACGAAGAGGTGGCAAAGGTTTGTACGAGTTCCGCTGTGGCCGAGCTCTCACCCAAGCGCGCCGCTGTTTCAGTTCCAGGAATTGTGACGGTCTCAGCGTTTTCTGCAACGCACAAGCCTGCACAGTTGCCCGCTTGCCTGCACACAAAAGCCGGTATCACAACAGCTTCAGCAACGCAGCTCGAGACCCCCTTTTTCACTCTACCGGCTGTCGCCCCGCGCCGCGGGGACCGCGGCAGAGGATTACGGTGAGGCCGGGAGCCCCAAAGCCATCCTAGGAAAGCGCCGGTGTACGAGTCGCCGCGGCCGACCTCTCACTTAAGTGCGCCGCTGTTTCAGTTCCAGGGATTGTGACTGTTTCAGCGTCTTTTGCAATGCGCAAGCCTGTACGGTTGCCCGCTTGCCTGCACACAAAAACCGTTTTCACGGCTACCCAGATATTTCCAGAAAAAGGTGTAATTTTTGGTGTCCCGGCCACGGCCGATGGTGCTATAAATGTAGTGACGATGCCCACTGCTCAGTGCCCATCTCCACATATAAGCACAGCCCTTCACACAGGGCTCGCGCCCATAAAAGCGACTCAAGTTGATCGCGCGCACTGCATAGTAAACGTGCCCACTCCTCAGTGCCCACAATCACTATGTCACACGCGTCATGTGGTTTCTGTAAAAACGAAACCCGTGCACGTTCGTCCGGCCACGGCCGATGGTGCTATAAATGTAGTGACGATGCCCACTCCTCAGTGCCCATCTCCACATGTAAGCACAGCCCTGCACACAGGGCTCGCGCACATAAGATCGACTCAGGTCGGTCACGCGCGCCACATAGTAAACGTGCCCACTCCTCAGTGCCCACATACACTGTCACACACGGCTGTAAAAACAAAACCTGTGCACGTACGCTCTGCCCAGGCAGACAGCGAGTCGAAAGTGGTAAATGTGCACACTTGCAGCCCACAGTTACTCGCAGACATCACAAGTCCCACGGGACCCGCTCAGCCCTCCCCCAATCGGTTAAGCACCGGAACGGGGTTGAGGAGGAGCGATCTGCCCGCTGTGATCAGCGCACTCCCCGCCTCTAATGCCACAGGCGTAACGCCCATGGTGCAGCGCACCCAGGCGCCGCCGTTGCCCAGTCAACAGAGCTTTTTTCGACGCCCTCCGCGCTTTTTAGCGCGAGTCGAAACTACGGTCAAAACAGAAGTAGCACACATACTTCGGGCCGAAATATCAAAACTGTTGAGCAAAGGGGCTGTAGAGCCTGTGTCTCGAGCTCAAAGCGAGGGGGGGGGGGGGCTGTACAGCAGATACTTTCTGGTGCCCGAGAAAGACGGGGGTCTCAGGCCCATACTGGATCTAAGACAGCTGAACAAGGCATTGGTGAAACGCAGTTTCAGAATGCTTACGACCAGGAAGCTCCTTGCGCAGATTCGCAGAGGAGACTGGTTCATGTCAATAGATCTGAAGGACGCGTATTTTCAAATACGGATAGCGTCCAGTCACAGGCGATATTTGAGATTCGCCTTCGAGGCCCAGGCATACCAGTTTGCAGTCCTGCCGTTCGGCTTGTCTGTGGCTCCTCGTACGTTTACGAGGTGCATGGACGCAGCGCTCGCTCCTCTCAGACTCAGAGGCGTGTGAGTGCTGAACTATTTGGACGACTGGCTGATTCTGGCTCAATCACGAGCGGAGCACAGGGCCGTTTTACTCGATCACCTCGAGAAACTCGGTCTCAGTGTCAACTGGACGAAGAGTTCGCTGAACCCCAGTCAGACGATACTGTTTTTGGGTATAGCTCTGAACTCATGTTCCATGACGGCGCGGCTGTCACGCGTGTTGTGCAGCGAGTTCTCTCCGCTGCGGCGCGACCGTTTCGCTCAGACATTGTCAGAAGATGCTGGGTCTCATAGCCTCAGCATCTCCGGTTCTGCAGCTGGGCCTGCTCCGCATGCACCCCCTGCAGTTCTGGCTGAAAGCGCGGGTTCCGCGCGGAGCGTGGGTATCCGGCCGACTGCGTCTCAAGGTCGATCAGGGCTGCATTACAGCCCTGAAACCCTGGACAGCAAACGGCTGGTACCAATCAGGTGTAAGCCTGGGGACTTCCTCGAATGTGAAGATGGTGTCTACGGATGCCTCCACTTCGGGATGGGGAGCGCTGCTCGAGGGCAGACCGTCCTTTGGCCTGTGGTCAGAAAGGGAAAAGCTCCATCATATCAACTGTCTGGAAATGCTGGCAGTGGAAAACGCGCTGACGCGCTTTTGTCCCCGAATCAAGGGCCGCCATGTCTTAGTCCGTTCGGACAACATGTCTGTGGTGTCCTACATAAATCGCCAGGGCGGTCTCGGGTCCCGAAACCGGTTACCCGCTGATCTCGCAGTGAGAGTGCTAAACACCATCGCCTCAGGCTAGAGCTCCGTCGACACGACGGCTGTATGCCTCGAAGTGGTTGGTGTTCTCCAGCTGGTGCACAGCTCGGGGATGTTCACCCCTTAGTTGTGAGGTGACGGAGGTTCTCTCCTCCCTACAGGAGCTGTTGGATAAGGGCAGAGCCCCATCCACGCTCAAAGTTTATGTGGCGGCCATCGCAGCATTTTCTGAAACAGCGCTCGGTCAGTCAATAGGAAGGAACGATTTGGTCATCCGCTTCCTTAGAGGAGCTAGGAGGCTGAATCCTCCCAGACCTCCGTCAGTCCCTATGTGGGACCACGCGGCGGTTTTGGAGGCCATGAAGGGTCCCCCTTTTGAGCCTATCCAATGAATTAGCCTCCAGCATCTGTCGTTCAAGACAGTACTCTTGTTGGCTCTCGCTTCAGTGAAGCGTGTGAGTGACCTGCACGCGCTCTCGGTGAGCCAGTCGTGCTTGGAGTTTGGGCCTAATGACTCAAGGGTCATACTCAAACCTAGGCACGGTTATGTGCCGAAGTCCCTCAACACGCCGTTTCGGGCTCAGGTTATTGCCCTGTCTGCCCTGTCGGTGTCAGGAGAGGATAGAGACTCGAGTCTTCTTTGCCCTGTTAGGGCTTTAAGAGCTTATGTGTTTCGCTCCGCTGTCTTTAGACAGACTGAGCAGCTGTTTGTCTCGTTCAGTGGACGTTCCAAAGCAATGGCTGTTTTGAGACAGACTCTATCCAGATGGATAGTTGACGCCATAGCATTAGCTTATGATTCCAGGGGCCTTCAGTGCCCACTGGGCGTCAGAGCACACTCCACAAGGGGCGTCGCCTCGTCGTGGGCGTGGTCTACTGGGATCTCCTTGCAGGATATATGTATGGCGGCAGGTTGGGCCTCGCCGTCTACATTTATCAGGTTCTATAACCTGGAGGTTCCCGCCTTGCAAGCAAGGCTGCTGTCGGTATAGTCGATTCAGGGCCCTGATGGGAACTTGAGTTTGTGAGCGTTATGCGCTGCTGACTGTTATATGGGCAGTATTGCGTAAGACCCGCATTGCCACATTGGGCAGGCCTTGCCTCGGCTGTGTGATGTCATATTGCCGCATCTACGGATGCTGCTAGATATGGGACGGAGGGCTTCCCCCCTTCCTGTCCTGGACTCTCTGTGAGTCCCTCGGGTGACTGTGCACTGTAAATCCTGGGCGTTGCTTCAGGTTTATTGGTGTGTGATCCCTGCGCGCACGGCGTTTTACATAGGGTTCCCGTAGTGTCTTAGCTAAGACGCAGTACGAGAGAGCTCTCGTAAGAGAACGTACTCGGTTACTAACGTAACCTCGGTTCTCTCTAGAAGAGGGAACGAGTACTGCGTTCTCTGCCGTGCATACGTTTCACTCTGGTTCGCTGCGGCGATGAAATAAATCAGGTGAGTCAGCCTTTTCGAGCTCCTTTTATAGGTTGGGCCACACCCGTTTCGGCGGGAAGTGGCATAAGACGCTACGGGAAAAGTCTCTTTCGCGGGGTGACGGTCACCAATTCAAGTAAAAGGATAGATAGATAGATAGATAGATAGATAGATAGATAGATAGATAGATAGATAGATAGATAGATAGATAGATAGATAGATAGATAGATAGATAGATAGATAGATAGATAGATAGATAGATAGATGATAGATAGATCATTCATTCTGTAGTACCAGTCCATAGAACAGAATCCAGCAAACTCTTCGTCTGAATAGAAAGCTGTGGAGATGCCCTTCTTTCCAGTATCTTCTTTCACAGTATGTATAGCATCACACATCTGCTGAGCTCCAGCTCCACTCTGTGTGTCCTCCTCACATCTGGACTGACAGACTTCCAGTCAACCATACCTACACAAGAGAGAAACAAATGTTGAGAGATTCAAACAAGAAGTAACCAATAAGTAGAATAAAATATCCAATAAAAAAAGAAGCGCAAGTGTCTGAGAGTGCAAGTCTGCAGCCAGACCCTTCTCCATTATATTATAATACAACTGTACTGCTGACTCTTCACTGAGTACCAAAAGTACATATGCTTCCTGTGCATGGTTTCTAAAAGAATGGAATCAGAAAGTTGACTGGCACTCATCTATACCACGGGTTATACTAATATATACATTTACATTTATTCATTTAGCAGACGCTTTTATTCAAATCGACTTACAAATGAGGACAGAGTGGAAGCAATCAAAAACAACAAAAAGAGCAATGATATATAAGAGCTATAACAAGTCTCAGTTAGCTTAACACAGTACACGTAGCAATGGCTTTTAAATAATATAATAAATAAAAAGAAAACAGATAGAATAGAAAAAGAATAGAGCAAGCTATTTGGTTAATGTGCATGTATCACTCCAACATGTTGGATTAACTTCAGAAGAGTGAATGTCCTTCGAGTGCAGTTTGGGCAATGGTACAGTCAAGATATGAGGATCTCATACAAGAGGCAAATCATTCAGAGTAACGTTACTGACAGTGCTTGTCTCCATCTTCTAATGTTGACAATTTCCCTCTGAAGGAAAGTCAGTGTCTTTCTCAGGTGTGGAGGATATGCAATGTTGAAAGCAGAATACACACAGAAGGCTGTTCTGAAGCTTCATCAAGGCTGGTGCACGGACACACATCTGCTCCATCTTCTGTCACCACACTGAGCCCTCGAACTATTACTGACATTTTACAGTCAGTATCCATCAGGTGTAGCTGGGTCCCCCTTTCATAAAATAAATAAATAAAAAGAATAACAACAACAACATTAATAATAATAATAATGAGAACAAAAGAAAACACTTTTCAGATTCATCAGATTCTGTTGCATCTTCTTTGGCTCAGACGGTGTAGCTACATACACTGCAGAACTGCAGAAACTATCAGAAGCTAATGTATAAGGTTCACAATACGATGTATTTCATGTTCTTGTATAGACTGATAAATCTTAAATTGTTTTCTAAAAGTATTGCTTTACATTTTTTACTGATGGGCTAAAAAGGTACAGAAGAATAAAATATTACCTGAAAAGATTTGAAACAAGATATTTTACAGTTGATGAGTTTTTTTTTAATATACTCACTCCAGCAGGTGTCCTGAAGTATGTGTATGTTTTGAGCACATCTTCCACAGACATTCCTTCCGTGCTTTCTCAGCGTCTCCAGGAGCATGTTCCTGTCGTGTGGTCTCTGACAGTCCATGTGTCTGGATGTGTTTCTAATCCTCACTTTATAACACATTCACATGTGCCTCAACAGACACTGAATCCTCCCCAACACAAGCTTCCTTCATCAGAACAACATAAACAGATCATGCTTAGACCGTGACAGATATGAGAAACATCTAAATACTTACTGAACAAGGTGTTTTAGATATAAAAAATTATGAAAACATTGAACTGCATAAACATTAAGATGATGGTCAGGCAGTGAAGAAGTGGAGTACATACTAAAAGGATTTTAATATCTGTAGTACATTATCTTCCTTACATTAACCTGCACTAAGTGAAAATGTAAAATTGATTAACAGTGCAAAAATAAATGATGCATATGGCAGTGTGCTTACATATTCTACAATAACCTGCCAGTGGAGCACGTTCTGCTTTATATTTCAGGTTTAGGGATGTGTCAGATGTGCTCAAAACACAAACTTGACTGATTGTCATTTTCCAGCAAATAAAGATTACAACATCTTGTTATTACAATATTGTGTGTGATTATGTTGATAGAGATAAATCAATGGTTTAAAAACAATTTAACTTACACAGTCATTTTTTCTATATTTCTCTGGAAAGGGTTCTTCACAACCAGTGTGTCGGCAGCTTGAATATACTCTGCATTAGTTGGAGACCTGGCAGAAAGGTAGAAACAAACTCTAAATTAGAGGTTTTTTTATTTTTATTTTGTCTAATCGTCTTCAGATTGTGAATTGATCATCGTACAGTAGCAATAGAGGTGGTAATAATTATTATACTTACAGGATGTATTCTGTACTCTATTGTACAAAAAGGACGCAGATATAAACTATCATCTCTGAAGGATTCGCCGTCGATGCACTCATCGTTTTGTCTCAGTGTACATATGTCTGTCAACAACAATAAACTAATTACTAAAGCAGCAAGATATAACGCAAAGGAAAAATTATGAGCGTATTGTAACAAACGTATCTTAATATACATATTTGTGGTATATAAAGTATAGATAAACGTATAAATGATGAAAAATTACCGTCTTATCGCCGCCACCTTGTCTAAGGAAATTATGTAAATGTATATTTACTGCTGATTGGCCAGCACAGTAAAACTCCTTTCACCAATGAGAAACCTTTTGGCACACCCCTACCCAGGGGCATCGGACTGGGGGTAAAACCAGTACTGATTACCAGGGCCCCAAAGGAAGAGAGGGCCCTTGAAAAGTCTGGAATAGATATTTTCAAGGGGAAGGGGGCATTAGGGCTGCCTATGCATAGGGCCCGGGATCTTTTGCAGCGCCCCTGCCCCTACCTTTCGGCGCGCCCATTGATCCAGGCTGCAGCTACACCTGTCTCGATTTAAATAAGCCCCCCTGAGGAAAAACATTGTGTACAAGAGCAGAGCTAAACGGTCCAAATTGAAAATATTATCAATTTATTTTTTGCTCGATTCATGAATCGATACATAAGATTATCAGGATATAAAAACATTTAATAAAAACACGTTTTTCATTTAAAAATCGATTACGCATATTAAGTTACACATACGTCTTGATTAAATATCGGTGTTTAACTTTCAACACTGTCCCCTAGTGGTCGGGAGCACTTCCGTTGTGTTGTTGCTTAATTTCGTTGTGTTGTGAGAATTTATTTGTGTTGTGGCTTAATGTCGTTGTGTTGTGAGCTTATGTTTGCTTTTTTAATGCCGTTGTGTTGTGCACTACTGGGCCACTGTAATATAATAATATAGGCTTAGTAATAAAACAAAAACAAAATAATAATAATTTAAAGCTAAGCATAAGGTAAGGTTTGGCTTTCTCAATCGGGAGAAATCAAACGTTTCCATATTTGTGATGTTGCCCATTTGAAGCTTAACTATTATTCATGAGGTAAATAGGCTGTGTGCGTTTCAGTATCGAGCAAAAAAAAAAAAAAAAACCATAATTAACAATGTCAAAGTGCTCATGCCGAATGTCTGGTGAACGACTGCTGTTTCCAGTCAATATGTGCGCGAGGCACCAGCACGCTCAAACAGCTGAAACAAATAATACTTAATTTTTGGTCACACATAAGGCATAATACTAATTATTGCTAAATGCTGGACCGTTCCCATTTCGCTCTGCATATGGAACCTGAAGATTTTTTTAAACCAAGAATGAACCGAAATGAAAATGAAATTAAAACATTTAGCTTATATATATATATATATTTATATATAGGCCTTATATTTATTTACTGTTTAATAAAAAATAGCATGCATATGATCCTTTGTGTTAAGGTATTCTTTTAATTTTTGTTTAGTAGACTGTAGCCTAAGACTATCCTACATTTTAAAAATTAACAAATTGTAAAAAAAAATGTTTTTTTTTTAAATGTTACAATGTTATATCATAATGTTATTGTTGTTTTACTTCCTTCTTTTATCTCATTTTACAGTTACATTCATTTCGCAATCCGTCCCTTTCACCACCTGGCGGTAGTTTCGCGAATGATTTTTACACGCGACTGAATTACAGTTACCACCGCGGCACCGCTGCGGCGGTACACACGGCAGTAAGCCCCAGATAGGATGGCCACCTACTGTAATGTTGTCATACAAGTTCATAATTATGAGATAAGTCAAAATGAGATAACATCAGAAGTATGGCAAAAAGTCTATTATGAGATAAAAAGTCAAAATTTTGATTTTTTTTTACCTAAAAGGCCATAATTATGAGACGAAAATCAGAGAGACATAATGTTATAATTATAAGTCAATTATGAGATAAAAAGTAAAAATTGTGACATACATAGTCATAATTATGACACACTAAACCATAATTAAGAAAGAAGTTGAAATTATGAAAAAAAAATTGAAATTCTGATCAATTATGAGATACAAATTTTAATTCATGGCTTTCAAAGCCACAATTATGAGACAAAAAGTTGAATTTATGAAATAACAATAATCATGAGGAAAAAGGCATGCATAAAAAGCCAAAATTATGACATACTAAATTACAATTATGAGACAAAGTTGAAATTATGAGATTAAACATCATAATAATTACATAAAAAGTCATACTTATGATATAGAAAGTCCAAAAGATGACATACTAAGTCATAATAATTAAAAAGATAAAATTTTAATTTACAAATAACTTAAAATAAATAACATTTTTGTTATGAGTATGATTCACCAAAGCATGTTTTCTTGGCTTCCATCATTAGAGTCTTCATCATGCTCTAGAAGTATGTTCAGTTTCTGAAGATTTATAATCACATAATAAATAAGCCTGAAGCTGTACATGAATGCTTCGTGATCTGCAGGGTATAGCGGTGGTTGACGAGTCTGGAGGGGTGGATCGGAGCAGAGTTCATCATGCAGGATCTCAGAGCATCATTCTGAGAGGAAAACACACTGATGTGATCTTCTGGATGGACTGTGATCCACCGAAGGTCAGGAGTTCTGTTCAGTCCATCATAAACACTGTCATCAAATAAATAAAACATGAGTGTCTTCTCACCTGTGTCTCTCTGCAGAATTCTGTGCAGCTGTATTGTAACGGTGAGTACAAAAATAATTCCTTGTATGAAAGTCAAATCTGTGCTGTTTTATTTTAACAGATTTCTATTGAAATACTTAATTTCGGGGTTGGTAAAAGTCACTTCTTTTCACAAAGGCTGCATTTATTTGATCAAAAATACAGTAAAAACTGTGAAATATTACAAACTAAATTCCAAAAAAGTTGGGACACTGTACAAATTGTGAATAAACACAGAATGCAATGATGTGGAAGTTTCAAATGTCAATATTTTATTCAGAATACAACATAGATTACATATCAAATGTTTAAACTGAGAAAATGTATAATTTTAAGGGAAAAATAAGGGATTTTAAATCCCTGGCATCAACACATCTCCAAAAAGTTGGGACAAGGCCATGTTTACCTCTGTGTGGCATCCCCTTTTCTTCTTATAACAGTCTGCAAACGTCTGGGGACTGAGGAGACAAGCTGCTCAAGTTTAGGAAGAGAAATGTTGTCCCATTCTTGTCTAATACAAGCTTCTAGTTGCTCAGCTGTCTTAGGTCTTTGTCACATCTTCCTCTTTATGATGCTCCAAATGTTTTCTATTGGTGAAAGATCTGGACTGCAGGCTGGCCATTTCAGTACCCGGATCCTTCTTCTACACAGCCATGATGTTGTAATTGATGCAATATGTGGTCTGGGATTGTCATGTTGGAAAATGCAAGGTCTTCCCTGAAAGAGACGAAGTCTGGATGGGAGCATATGTTGTTCTAGAACTTGGATATATCTTTCAGCATTGATGGTGTCTTTCCAGATGTGTAAGCTGCCCATGCCACACACACTCATTCAACCCCATACCATCAGAGATGCAGGCTTCTGAACTGAGCAACGATAACAACTTGGGTTGTCCTTGTCCTCTTTATCACGGGCATCCAGTATGGTTTTACTGCCTTGACCCTTACACACAGAGATTGTTCCAGATTCTCTGAATCTTTGGATGATATTATGCTATGTAGATGATGATAACTTCAAACTCTTTGCAATGTTTCTCTGAGAAACTCCTTTCTGATATTGCTCCACTATTTTTCGCCGCAGCATTGGGGGAATTTTTGATCCTCTGCCCATCTTGACTTCTGAGAGACACTGCCACTCTGAGAGGCTCTTTTTATACTCAATCATGTTCCCAATTGACCTAATAAGTTGCAAATTGGTCCTCCAGCTTTTCCTTGTATGTACATTTAACTTTTCTTGAATGTGTAGCTCTCATGAAATCCAAAATAAGCCAATATTTGGCATGACATTTCAAAATGTCTCACTTTCAACATTTGATATGTTATCTATATTCTATTGTGAATAAAATATAAGTTTATGAGATTTGTAAATTATTCCATTCCTTTTTTACTCACAATCTGTACAGTGTCCCAACTTTTTTTGAATCGGGTTTGTATGACAATGTAAATCATCTGTTTTCTGTGTGAATCTGTGTTAAAGTGTAATGTATTTCTGTGATGCTCCGCTGTATTTTCAGCATCATTCCTCCAGTCTTCAGTGTCACATGATCTTCAGAAATCAGAATAATATGATGATTTACTGCTCAAGAAACATTTCTGATTATTATCAGTGTTGAAAACTGTGACACTTTTTATATTTCAGGATTCAGTAGAAAGTTCAAAATTACTTATTTGAAACAAACTGTCTTAACTGTCACTTTTGATCAATTAAATGCATCCTTGATGAATGAAAGTATTAATTTACTATCCAGTCTTCAATTGATATTTAATTAGATGATATCATAATGTCAGTATAACAAATATAAGTCTTTACAGTACATTATGACGTGATGATTGTATAGATGAGCTTATAATTAGCATGACTGAGCTGTATTATCTGTTCCATCAGATCTCTGCCGATCTTCTCGAGGTGAGTCTAAAAAAAACTAAATACTTCATTCACACTTAAAATGTCATTTATTATAAAGAAAGATGCAACAAGTTAAGAAAGGATAAAACAATATTAGTTTTTTTTGTTGGTTTTTCAGAACAGTCACATAACGCTGCGAACAGGAGCGCTTCTGATGGCATCTTCATCCTCCTGAAGATCCTCATCTTCATTTGCGTCACCTAGATTTATTGGGTGAGAAGAAAATAGGAGAAAGTGAAATGTTTGATTTACAGTAACAACATTCAGTGATGTGAAAGAGAATCATTTCTGCTCGTTTCAGGATGTTTCTGCGGGTTTTGTGATGATGACTCTGGATTCTGTGACGTGGAGACCAAACCCAGAGATGAACCACAAAAACACAGCAGAGATCATAACTATAACAATATCTCATAACTATGAGAATATAGATATTCAAGATCAAATATCAGTCTTTCTATATCATACATGAAACTATAATTTTAGTGAATAAAGTTATTATTCATTCATATTTATGTTAAATATATAAAATATATGCTATATAAAATATATTATATTTTTATTTTAGTTTTTACATTTGAGAGAAACCCCTTAAATGTGTTCTTGATATTGTGCATTCATGACAAATTGACTGCATGAAGAAGAATATTATTTCTCATTTGTGTTAAATGCTAAAAGAATATTATATTATATTATATTATATTATATTATATTATATTATATTATATTATATTATATTATATTATATTATATTATATTATATTATATTATATTATATTATATTATATTATATTATATTATATTATGAAACTCCAACTTGTCTGTGGTATTTTACATTTGATGCCAAATTGAATGAAAAATGTTAATTTTGTTATTTTAATGTGTTGTCTCTCTTTTTTTACTGATAAAATTGATCTAATCTACAAATCAGTTTTCTGTTATATATTCTATGTTTTTTTCTATGGTCTGTTTAGTTTCTGTATTTCACTCTTCTCCAGTTTAACTACTGAATTTAAAAACTGATTTCATCTGAAATTAAAAGTCTTTATCACTTGTTGTCTGTGTCTCAATGATTATTCATTCATCTGTAAACAGTAGCATGGTTTATCATCAGTTTGGGTAGATCACACACTCACTTGTGCTCTGTTAGAGATCCGCTGGACGAGTAACACAGAATCTCCTGGCCGTGATCTCAGAGGTCAGAAGGTCACTGGGAGCGGCTGACCCTTTTTCACCTGAAAACACACACCCAAGAGGAACTTAACCTCCATCTCCTGAAGAAACCTCCTGATCCTGCTCATGAAATAACAGAGATCTCAGAAACACACCGCTGATCTCTCTGTTGAGTTCAGAGACGCGCTCGCAGACGCTCCTGCTGAGTTTCTCCACGATGTCTAACATCAAGCTGAAGTCAGCCACGTTATACACGTGTGTCTCCTTCTTCCGGGACGCGATGGCTCTCAGCTTCTTCTTATCTGCATTCAATACTCCTGCGGATTCACACAGTCAGAAAATCATTATCTAAAGTATTAACAAGGCTGTATTTAAGTTAGAGCTGGTTTTGTTCCTGTACCAATAGCAAACAGCTCGATCCCAGCATCTCTGAGTCTCTGAGCCGGAGAAAGAACATCGTCCCGTGATTCCCCATCCGTGATCAGAATCACAATCTTAGGAACGCCAGGTCTGGATCCAGATTCAGCTTTGAAGCTGTTCTTCAGAATATACGTCAGAGCCAGACCTGGAAACACACAAACACACAGACACGTGTGAACAGGTGTGTAAGAATGAAGTCATTCAGAGCTAAGCTGTGTGTGTGTGAGTGTGTGTGTGTATGAACCTGTGAGTGTTTGTCCTCCTTTATAAGGCAGATTCTTCACAGCGTGGATCACGTCTTCTTTAGTGCTGTGAGTGTTCAGATTCCACTCGATCCATGAATCCTTGCTGTACAGCACCAAACCTGAACACACACACTTGTGTACGTGACCTGAGCTGCCAGAATGAGTGGAACAATTTTGGTCCAATTTGAGGTTTTCACAAAAATTAGCTCATTAAAGGGTTAGTTCACCCAAAAATAAAAGAATATTGTGTTTTACTCACACTGAGGCATCCTAGGTGTGTATGACTTTCTTCTTTCAGATGAATTCATTCGGAGTTATATTAATAATTGTCCTGTCACTTCCAAGCGCAATCATTGCAGTCAGCGGGTGTTTCTGTTTAACAGTCCAAAACACGTTAAATAAAGTGCATGCATCCATAATAAAACATGCCTCACACAGCTCTGGGGGTGAATAAAGGCCTCTGACAGAAACACCCGCTGACTGCAATGATAGAGCTTGGAAGTGCAAAGAGTAAAACACAGGCTGATTTTCATTTTTGGGTGAACTAAACCTTTAAGGCATAATCTAATGATCTCAATGCTCCGAATACTAACAAAACATCTAAAACTAGCTTTATTTGTATGTTTTCTGAGAGAAGTACCTTTTTCCTCTGATTGAACTGCTTTTGCCATTTTTATAATCAATTTATAATTAACACAATAAAGGTATTTATTTTTGATGAAAACTGCAAAGTCATTGGCTGTAAGAGTCAACCAAGGAGGAGTTGGACGCGGATAAAGAAGAGAAGAGTTTTGAAGAGTGTCCGGGAGTCACCACAGTTGTTAATATTGTTGTGGTAGTGTTGGGAACGTTACTTTAAAAAAGTAATTAGTTATAGTTACTCACTACTTGTTCCAAAAAGTAACTGAGTTAGTAACTAAATTACTCTATAATAAAAGTAACTTGTTACCAGGGAAAGTAACTATTTGCATTACTGTAAAAAAAAAAAGTTGCTATATGTCAAAGAATTTGTATTTTTTTTAGCAGTTTTTACAAGTCCGTTGAAATGAGTAGAACAGACAGGTGTTCGTACATAACTTTCGAGATTTATTGCACGTCAACAGACAGCAAGAGTTTTATCCTGCACTCTTTGTAAGAAAAGTGTTTTTGGCCACTAGCTTTGTAGATGCGTGTCACACATTACATGCACGTTCTTGCCTTTGACTACAATTAATTTGAAGTAGTGCTTATATCTCCACCTTGAAAATGCCAACTTTTCATCGGATTGCTCCTGACTCGCCATTTCTGCTGCTGCTGCGAATCTGTGTAGCTGTTGCGTGTGTGTGACTGTGTGTTTGGCGCCGCTGGCGCGTGTGTTTAAAAACACTTGGGGACAGTGTTTTCTCTACTTCCTGTTGGCCTTCTGTAGCAAATCGTAGCTCCGTGTAGCTGTTTTTATTTTATTTTTTCTCTAGAATCTTTATCTTACAATCACTCTCTGTTTTTTAAAGTGGTAAAATATAACTTAATTCACACCATATTTCTGATATTATCGATCAATCTTATCAGATTAACTTTGATCGTTCACTTTTATTTTATATCCGTGAGTGCAGTACACCTGCAAAGTGTTAGAACTCGTTAGCTTGTCATTAGCGTTTTCATTCGAACCTACCAGTTTTTCACAAGTTCATCAAACAACTGCAGTAAGAATATTTTATCAAGCACGGTGAGTAATGGCTTCTCCTGTCATTGTTACTTGCACCTCTTGCCACATGTACAGTTTATCTATCTCTGTCGCTGATGAGGGATTCACATGTGTTAAATGCAGGGAAATAGTTAGGCTGACAGAGAAGATTTCAGGATTAGAGACACGCATCCAAACTTTAATTGAGGACAGTAAAAATGTTAGGGCTCTAGATACGGCTTTGGATGCGTCTAGCTCAGGGATTCCTGTACATTGTTCGGTTCCGGAAACAGAGCCCCTGACGCAGGGCAACTGGGTGACGGTGAGGCAGCGTAGTCGTGGGTCAAAACACCGCTCTTCTGTTCCGATCAAAACATTAAACCGGTTCTCCCCACTCAGTGATGCACCCACTGAGAAACCTGATGAAAGTGCTCTAGTTATTGGTGATTCTATTGTACGGAACGTGAATATAGAGACACCAGCCACCATAGTCAAATGTTTACCGGGAGCCAGAGCGCCTGACATCTTGGCAAATATAAAAGTGCTGGCTAATGCTAAACGTAAATACAGTAAGATTGTTATTCATGCCGGCGCTAATGATGTTCGACTTCGCCAGTCGGAGATCACTAAAAATAACATTAAAGAGGTGTGTGAACTTGCAAGCACGATGTCAGACACTGTAATATGCTCTGGTCCCCTCCCTGCTTACCGTGGTGATGAGATGCATAGCAGATTGTCATCACTCAATGGCTGGATGTCTAAGTGGTGCCCACAGAATAACATAGGTTTCATTGACAATTGGACGAGCTTTTGGGGCAAACCTGACCTGTTGAAAAGAGATGGTCTTCATCCCTCCTGGGGTGGCGCCACTCTTCTCTCTAGAAATATGGCAAATAGTCTTAGTGTTTATACTTGACTAACTGGGGCCCAGGTCAGGAAGCAGACAGACTGGCTAAACCGACCGTCTGCTAGCTGCCTCCCGTCACAGAGGTCAGTTAATTCTCAGCACATAGAGACATTTTCACCTAGATATCACACTATAGAGACTGTGTCTGTTCCCCGAACTAGAAAAAACAAAAAACGTCCAAACCAAGTTAAGATTAACAATTTAATTGAGGTTCAACAAATAAAAAACAGAAGCAATATGGATAAACAAATGATAAAGCTTGGCTTATTGAATATCAGATCCCTTTCTACGAAAACACTTTTTGTAAATAATATGATCACTGATCATAATATAGATGTACTCTGTTTGACAGAAACCTGGCTAAAACCTGATGATTACATTATTTTAAATGAGTCCACCCCCCAAGATTACTGTTATAAACATGAGCCGCGTCTAAAAGGCAAAGGTGGAGGTGTTGCTTCAATTTATAACAATGTTTTCAGGATTTCTCAGAGGGCAGGCTTCAAGTATAACTCGTTTGAAGTAATGGTGCTTCATATAACATTATCCAGAGAAACAAATGTTAATGATAAATCCCCTGTTATGTTTGTACTGGCTACTGTATACAGGCCACCAAGGCACCATACAGACTTTATTAAAGAGTTTGGTGATTTTACATCCGAGTTAGTTCTGGCTGCAGATAAAGTCTTAATAGTTGGTGATTTTAATATCCATGTTGATAATGAAAACGATGCATTGGGATCAGCATTTATAGACATTCTGAACTCTATTGGTGTTAGACAACACGTTTCAGGACCTACTCATTGTCGAAATCATACTCTAGATTTAATACTGTCACATGGAATTGATGTTGATGGTGTTGAAATTATTCAGCCAAGTGATGATATCTCAGATCATTATTTAGTTCTGTGCAAACTTCATATAGCCAAAATTGTAAATTCTACTTCTTGTTACAAGTATGGAAGAACCATCACTTCTACCACAAAAGGCTGCTTTTTAAGTGATCTTCCTGATGTAACCAAATTCCTTAGCATATCCAAAACTTCAGAACAACTTGATGATGTAACAGAAACTATGGACTCTCTCTTTTCTAGCACTTTAAATAAAGTTGCTCCTTTACGCTTAAGGAAGGTTAAGGAAAACAGTTTGACACCATGGTATAATGAGCATACTCGCACCCTAAAGAGAGCAGCCCGAAAAATAGAGCGCAGCTGGAGGAAAACAAAACTAGAGGTATTTCGTATTGCTTGGCGGGAAAGTAACATATCCTACAGAAAAGCATTAAAAACTGCTAGATCCGATTACTTTTCTTCTCTTTTAGAAGAAAACAAACATAACCCCAGGAATTTATTCAATACAGTGGCTAAATTAACGAAAAATAAAGCCTCAACAAGTGTTGACATTTCCCAACACCACAGCAGTAATGACTTTATGAACTACTTTACTTCTAAAATTGATACTATTAGAGATAAAATTGCAACCATTCAGCCGTCAGCTACAGTATCAAATCAGACAGTGCACTATAGACCCCCTGAGGAACAGTTCCACTCATTCTCTACCATAGGAGAGGAAGAATTGTATAAACTTGTTAAATCATCTAAACCAACAACAAGTATGTTAGACCCTATACCATCTAAGCTCCTAAAAGAGGTGCTTCCAGATGTCATAGATCCTCTTCTGACTATTATTAATTCCTCATTGTCATTAGGATATGTCACCAAAACCTTCAAACTGGCTGTTATTAAGCCTCTCATCAAAAAACCACAACTTGACCCCAAAGAACTAGTTAATTATAGACCAATCTCGAATCTCCCTTTTCTGTCCAAGATACTAGAAAAGGTGGTATCCTCACAATTATGTTCCTTCTTAGAGAAAAATGGTATATGTTAGGATTTCCAGTCAGGATTTAGACCGTATCATAGTACTGAGACTGCTCTCCTTAGAGTTACAAATGATCTGCTCTTATCATCTGATCGTGGGTGTATCTCTCTATTAGTTTTATTGGATCTTAGTGCTGCGTTTGACACAATTGACAACAACATTCTTTTGCATAGACTTGAACACTTTGTTTGCATCAGTGGAAGTGCATTAGCATGGTTTAAATCGTACTTATATGACCGCTATCAGTTCGTAGCAGTGAATGAAGATGTATCCTATCGATCACAAGTGCAGTATGGAGTACCTCAAGGCTCAGTACTAGGGCCGCTACTCTTCACGCTCTATATGTTACCCTTGGGAGATATCATCAGGAAACATGGTGTTAGCTTTCACTGTTATGCTGATGATACTCAGCTCTATATTTCTTCGCAGCCCGGTGAAACACACCAATTTGAAAAACTAATGGATTGCATAGTCGATATAAAAAACTGGATGACGAGTAATTTCTTACTGCTAAATTCTGAAAAAAACAGAGGTGTTAATTATAGGACCTAAAAACTCCGATGGTAATAACCTAGAACACTGTCTAAGACTTGATGGTTGCTCTGTCAATTCTTCATCATCAGTTAGCAACCTAGGTGTGCTATTTGATCGCAATCTTTCCTTAGAAAGCCACGTTTCTAGCATTTGTAAAACTGCATTTTTCCATCTCAAAAATATATCGAAATTACGGCCTATGCTCTCAATGTCAAATGCAGAAATGTTAATCCATGCATTTATGACCTCAAGGTTAGATTATTGTAATGCTTTATTGGGTGGTTGTTCTACACGCTTAGTAAACAAACTACAGCTAGTCCAAAATGCAGCAGCAAAAGTTCTTACTAGAACCGGGAAGGATGACCATATTAGCCCGGTCCTGTCAACACTGCACTGGCTCCCTATCAAGCATCGTATAGATTTTAAAATATTGCTTATTACTTATAAAGCCCTGAATGGTATAGCACCTCAGTATTTGAATGAGCTCCTTTTACATTATAATCCTCTACGTCCGCTACGTTCTCAAAACTAAGGCAATTTGATAATACCTAGAATATCAGAAATCAACTGCGGGTGGCAGATCCTTTTCCTATTTGGCACCTAAACTCTGGAATAACCTACCTAACATTGTTCGGGAGGCAGACACACTCTTGCAGTTTAAATCTAGATTAAAGACCCATATCTTTAACCTGGCTTACACATAACATACTAATATGCTTTTATTATCCAAATCCGTTGCATTAATTAGGTAAACCGGAACCGGAAACACTTCCCATAACACCCTATGTACTTGCTACATCATTAGAAGAATGGCATCTACGCTAATATTTGTCTGTTTCTCTCTTGTTCCGAGGTCACCGTAGCCACCAGATCCAGTCTGTGTCCAGATCAGAGGGTCACTGCAGTCACCCGGATCCAGTACGTATCCAGACCAGATGCTGGACCAGAACCTAGAAAGGACCTCTACATCCCTGAAAGACAGTGGAGACCAGGACAACTAGAGCCCCAGATACAGATCCCCTGTAAAGACCTTGTCTCAGAGGAGCACCAGGACAAGACCACAGGAAACAGATGATTCTTCTGCACAATCTGACTTTGCTGCAGCCTGGAATTGAACTACTGGTTTCGTCTGGTCAGAGGAGAACTGGCCCCCCAACTGAGCCTGGTTTCTCCCAAGGTTTTTTTCTCCATTCTGTCACCGATGGAGTTTCGGTTCCTTGCCGCTGTCGCCTCTGGCTTGCTTAGTTGGGGACACTTCATCTACAGCGATATCGTTGACTTGATTGCAAATAAATGCACAGACACTATTTAACTGAACAGAGATGACATAACTGAATCCAATGATGAACTGCCTTTAACTATCATTTTGCATTATTGAAACACTATTTTCCTAATGAATGTTGTTCAGTTGCTTTGACGCAATGTATTTTGTTTAAAGCGCTATATAAATAAAGGTGACTTTGACTTTGAAACTGCTGCTCTTCTCCTGTTGATCTAATTGCATGTAAATGTAAATGTACTGTGTGTTGGAACTAAAGAAACCCCAGACGTACCAATGCATGTTTGTTCTGATCCAACAGCGAAGGCCTTGACAAACATTCCCAGAAAGCTCCTCACAGTTTTGAAGTTCAAACGGCTGATGCTCCATGACCCGTCCACTAGAATCACGATATCAGCGATGGCTGGAGTTTCACATGTGTGAATGTTCACTATGGACACAGATTTTATTACTCATCAGATATTTTATTCACTTCTCCGTCTTTTTTTTCCATCCAATATTTGCACAAAAATGTATTTATGGAAACCTGTTTACTTGCTGGTTACAAACATAACAATGTTACATTTGGGTCATTCCTACAGTTCCTATAGCAGGTTTGTTAACGAAAATGTTAATAACTCATTTTTTTGTCTTGTCAGAGGGAGAAAATGTCTATTCATTGCTACCCATAATTCATATTGAATACTGAAAACTTAACCTCCATCTCCTGAAGAAACCTTCTGAGCCTGCTCATTAAATAACAGAGATCTCAGAAACACACCGCTGAGCTCTCTGTTCAGTTCAGAGACGCGCTCACAGACGCTCCTGCTGAGTTTCTCCACGATGTCTAACATATAGCTGAAATCAGCCACGTTATACACGTGTGTCTCCGGCGGGAAGCAATGGCTCTCAGTTCATTCATATTGATATTTCCCACTCCTGCAGATTCACACAGTTAGAAAACTATTAACTAAAGTATTTACAATAACATGTTTAAGTTAGAGCTGGTTTTGTTCTGTTACCGATAGCAAACATCTCGATCCCAGCATCTCTGAGTCTCTGAGCAGGAGAAAGAACATCGTCCCGTGATTCCCCATCCGTGATCAGAATCACAATCTTAGGAACGCCAGGTCTGGATCCAGATTCAGCTTTGAAGCTGTTCTCCATAATATACGTCAGAGCCAGACCTGGAACACACACACACACACACACACACACACACACACACACACACACACACACACACACACACACACACACACACACACACACACACACACACACACAGAGCATTCCTGTGGCTCAAGTGGTAGAGCATTTCGTAAGCAGCGCAAGGTTGTGGGTTCGAAACAACGGAACAAATGTAAGGTAGTAAGCTGATAGTGTGAATGCACTGCAAGTCGCTTTTTTTAAAAGCGTCTGGCAAATACATATGTTTAGGTTTAAGGAAGTTACGGCCTAGTGGTTAGAGAGTATAACTCCTAACCCTAAAGTTGTGGGTTCAAGTCTCGGGCTGGCAATACCACGACTTAGGTGCCATTAAGCAAAACACCGAACCCTCAACTGCTCCCCGGGTGTTGCAGCATAAATGATGCCCTCTGTGTGTGTGTGTTTAATGCTGTGTGTGTGCACTTCGCATGGGTTAAACGCAGAGCACAAATTCTGAGTATGGGTCACCATACTTGGCTGAATGTCACATTCACTTTTTTTCACACTGACACACACAGATATGAACAGATGCGTGGGAATGAAGACATTTCGGTCTAAACTTTGTGTGAGAGTGTGTATAGGAGTATGAGTTTATGAGTGAACTGTGTGTTTGTGTGCACCTGTTTTGAATGGTTGATAGGGATACAAATTTGTATAATGATGGGCGTGACAGTGGTATTACAGTGTGAAGGTGGTTTATGATGAACAATGTCTATGTCCCTGCAATTCAAAAGGCTTTTTTAAAAAATTAGTTTTAGGTTTAAGTGTAGAGTTGTTGTGGGCGATAGAATATACGGTTTGTACAGTATAGAAACTATTACGCCTATGGAGAGTCCCTGTAAACCACAAATACCAATGTGTGTGTGAGTGTGTGTGAACCTGTTTGTGTGCCTCCTCCTACTTGGAGTAGTTTCCTCACAGCGTCGATCACAGCCTCTTTAGTGCTGTGTGTGTTCAGATGCCACTCGATCTTTGGATCATTGCTGTACTGCACCAAACCTGAACACACACACAAACACTCACGGTGAATCTAAAGGGAATCTAACACTAAATACAGCACATGCACTGCAAAAAGTAGCTGTCCTCCTGACCTTGAGTCTGATCTAGTAACATGTGAATATACTACATTCGGAAGTAAATATAGTGCAGACGTACCAATGCGTGTTTGGTTTGATCCAACCGTAAAGGACCTGACAAACCTTTCCAGAAAGCTCCTCACAGTTTTAAGGTTTAAAGGGCTGATACTCGACGATCCATCCACCAGCATCACGATATCAGCTGGAGCTTCACATGTGAAGTTGTCCACTAAAGAGAAACAGATTTATCTCATATCGTGGTGTTTCCATCCAGCATTTTTTTTTACTTGATATCCCAAAATTCAATGATGGAAACCCTTGCTGATTACATTCTATTTTAAACATTCAGTAATACTGCAAATCATCAGTTAATAAAATGTGTTGAACAACAAATGCATGCACAGCTATCCATGAATTTGACAAATGTCACAAATATATCTAACTATCCAAAGACAAATGTCTTTTAGCTTGTGTTTGCAAAACTCAGATCTAATTGAATGAATGAATTAGATGTTAAAGGTGCAGCAACATTACTATCAGCCATACAGGCTTTGACTGTTTGTTAAGTGATCAGAGCTGCAGACTGGCATCTGGTGGAACAACAGCTGCTTTGTATGGATCAGAGATATTAGTGTGTTGGCTGAGCGAGGCTAAAATGGAGGAACAAATGTCTCAGTTTGAATAAATCAAACAGAAGACATCAGTGAATGCTTGTGTGTGTGGACAGAAAGACAAATCTGCTACTGTTCATGAATAACTATGCATGCATTTGATAATTTCATCATATAAAAATATAATTTTCTGTCTAGCCTGTTCGATTTATCAGACAGACAGTCATACCTTTAGCATGTGTGATTAATACTGATATGAGAATCAGGATCAGCAGCACTCGAACCTGCATCCTCTCAGCTGATCAACACACAAATCAGTCACAACAATATAAATAAATGTACACACACTCCAGTCCATATACACGTTTACTTGCTATTTCATGCAGTATTGTTAAAATTTTATCTTTTCAATTGTGCTGAAACCTGACTGAAAATAATTTCAGTCAGGTTTCAGGCCCCACCATAGCACAGAAACTGATCTTGTTAAAAATACAAATGACTTGCTTCTTGCGTCAGATCAAGGCTGCATCTCATTGCTAGTTTTACTTAATGATAATACTGGATTTAAAACTATAGATCATGACATACTCATTGATCGATTACAAAACTATACAGGTATTCAAGGGCAGGCTCTAAGATGGTTTAGATCCTACCCGTCCGATCGCTACCATTTTGTTTATTTAGAAGGGGGCACATCTCAATTATCACAAGTACAATATGGAGTGCCACAAGGATCTGTCCTAGGTCCTTTGCTATTTTCAATATATACTCACCTAAAGGATTATTAGGAACACCTGTTCAATTTCTCATTAATGCAATTATCTAATCAACCAATCACATGGCAGTTGCTTCAATGCATTTAGGGGTGTGGTCCTGATCAAGACAATATCCTGAACTCCAAACTGAATGAAAAGGTGATTTAAGCAATTTTGAGCGTGGCATGGTTGTTGGCGCCAGACGTATTTCACAATCTGCTCAGTTACTGGGATTTTCACGCACAACCATTTCTATGGTTTATAAAGAATGGTGTGAAAAGGGAAAAACATCCAGTATGCGGCAGTCCTGTGGGGGTCAAACACAGTATTAGTATGGTGTTCCTAATAATCCTTTAGGTGAGTGTACATGTTGCCCCTTGGTAATTATTATTAGACAATATGGGATTAGTTTGGATTGTTATGCTGATGATACTAGGCTATGTATTTCAACAAGACCAGATGAAACTTTGATATTATCTAAGTTAACAGAATGTGTTAAAATTGTACAAGATTTGATGACCAATCATTTTCTCCTATTAAATTAGGATAAGACAAATATATTACTTATTAGACCAAAAAACACTACACAGAATCTAGTAGACTACAGTTTGCAACTAGACGGATGTACTGTTACTTCTTCTGCAGTCAGAAATCTGGGTGTTATATTAGACAGCATCTTATACTTATTTTGAAAATCACGTTTCCCATGTTACAAAAACTGCATTCTTCCATCTTAGAAACATTGCCAATCTCTGGAATAGCCTTTTTGATAACGATCATAGTTCAGACACACTCTCTCTGTTTAAAATTCACATAATGTATCTCACAACATTGTGCTTCACCTCAGATCAAATGTACATTATCATTCTTTGCTTGAAATGTTATGAACAGAAGCTAATTACACACTAATTACTCTTTATCAGCTTTTGAATCTACAGACTGCACACAGGGGCATCACTAGTGGGGGGAAGAGTTCATAGGGACCAGAAGTCTGTGGGCCTGCGATCGCATTCTGGCCATCAGGAGATGTTTTATTCAAGTAGTGGGCCAATCACCGAAGCGAGCGAGACCTGCCTGGTATTAGGTGCTGTTTTTAAATTACAGCGCATGCGAAACCACATAAAGCAAATCCTCTGAAGGTGTGACGCGCTTCTACTACAATTTATAGGATGAACAGTCGCTTGATCCATTCAGATGTGACACAGAATTGTTCCACAGTCGTGTGACATGAGAACATTAAAGGTTCTAGTGATTCTGGCTGTGAACAGCCATGACAATGACATATAATGGAGATAGACTTGTCAATTCAGCACCATAGTAATTTTTATAAAAGGTGTTTTGTAGTTTCTTCATGTTTAGTGTTTTTTTTTTTTTTTTTTAACTAATCATATAGTTAATTATTACTTATTATTTATTTTAAACTATGGTATAGAGGACCATGGTCTTACATCTTGTGATCACTATCCTACTAATACTAGTTACACTCTGGATTCTGAGCAAGAACGTCTTTCTTTTTATATGTAAAATTAGAAGTAAAATCTTAATTCAATAAGGGCCTGATTAAAGATAAATATCAAAGTCTTACATAAACGAGGTATTTATTATTTCCAAATAATAAAGTTCTTAAAGGGATATTCACCCAAAAATGAAAATTGTCATCATTTTCTCAACATCATGTCATTCAAAACCTGTATGAATTTCTTTCTTCTGTGAAATATACTTTGAGAAGTTCAAGAATTATTTTGTTCATACAGTAGAAATCAAGGGTAACATTCTACAAAATCTTCTTTTGTGTTCAACAGAAGAAAGTCGTTTGGAACGACATGAAGGTGAGGAGATGATGACAGAATTTATTAGCAGTAACTTTCCAGCAGTCTAGCTCAAAATCAATGCTTTTCTATGTGACAAAAAAGCATTATTAAGTTTGTTGCCTTCGTCGTGAATTCAGTAATATATATCATTATTAGTTTCTGTCCTGTTTTATTTATTCACCCTAGAACGGTACTTCAATCAGGACCACTTCCGTCAAGTATATTTATGACAATTATAATTGCATTCAGTTAGTGTTGGCGGTATGGTTATGTTCTGGGCAACACTCCACACGCCTGTCCATGCAGCCATGCTTGGACAGAGCGGGGAGAGCAGCAAGACAAACCCCCCTGGGGTACAGAACAGAACCATTATAAGCACATATAATTACAATTCACAATTACATGAGTTGTAAACAAAAGTCATAGAGACTGCTTCCAATGAAGACACTGTAAAGAAAGAACAAGTTAGATCGGATTAGTGGTTGGTTCAGTTGGTGGAGTTGGGGTTGGAGGAGGGAGTTAATTCCAAGCAGTAATGCGATGGAAGAGACACTGAATAATGGGAATATAAATAGACCGCAGGTGATAGGTGTCAAGACTGGATTGATACACGTCAGGAACAGCTGACTGTCAGCTGATGCAAGCGTGACTAACATGGCCTGACTGAACTAACGCGATGCTCGATAATTTCTTTCTTTGACATAGTCATTATTGATTCATTTATTATTATTATTATTACATATCATTATTATTATTATTATTATTATTATTATTATTATTAATAGTTAAAAAACACATTTTCATGCTCACCTGCAGTGAAAACCAAGCGGTCAGATGAGATGAGGTGAATAAACCCAGTGCAGTCAGAGCGAATGAAGACTGACTCAGAGAGAGATTCTGAGAAGAAGACCGGAACACAGATGAGATCCAGATCAATGATTAAAAATAAAACACTTACCCATCATCAAAACTGAGCATTAACTGTACTTTACGCATTATTTGTGGATACATTTTCTACATTCCTTCTCTAAATGGAAAAAGCTAATTTTTTAATAATTTTGTCAATATTCACTCAAAAACTGAGGTGTATGAGCTCAGATCAATGTGGCTTATAATCAATCAAATAAAAAAAGAAACAAAACCTGTGCATATAAAAAAAAAAAAAAAAAAAAATCAGGTAGACAAAAACATTGAATCCAAGATTTTAAGATAATATAGCATGATAAATTTACAAGCAATTTTTAAAATGACTAATTATTTTTGACCAGGAACACCAAGAGTAAAGCATTTTCAGCACAGGACAAGGGTTAAAGAAAGAAATGAGTGAAAGCTGGCATTTTATTTCTTTTTGTCATATTTCTTCATTTTTTACCCCAGTAAAAACCAAAAACACAATCTGAAAACAAATCTTCATCCTGTGGCAGGAAATGCTGGCCAGCACAGGAAGTGAGGTTGTGTCCGCATCAACATCAAAGACTGACAGAGCTGCATTTTCTGGCAGAAAACTGGTCTGCATAACGCTTCCACACAAAGCCGTCGCTAGTGGGGTGAAAGGTGGTGACGAATATAGGGGCCCACGGCTGAAGGGGGACCCCGGCGATCTCAACCGTCTGGCCAGCCTAAAAAGATGATCAGGACAGTTGACAGGCCTCTGCTGCGTGTCCCCACGAAAGCTTTTCAAACAGTTGAAAAAGAAAAACGGTTATGTATTATATTGGATGCATTCATCGTCTCTTAAAGTGACCGCGCCTAATTTAGCTGATAGCTGCTGTAATGCTAATCCAAGAAAATTAAAGAAAGAAAATCACTCACTGCTCTTGACTGAATTACTTTGTAGTTTTAACATGAATTAATGCACAGTCAAACCAACAATTATTCAGACACCAGACATCATTTTGATATATATATTTTTTCACTAATAGGTACAGGACACTGTAATACATTTATGTAAGTGAGTATAGTAAAATAAAGCGAACTGTGACATATTATATCCACAAATTCTTCATACAGTGATTCTTCATACAGTGGACTACTAGTGAAATTGATTTAAAAAAAATTGGGACCAAAAATTTTTCTGACACTTCGGCCTCAACATCTTTTGTTTATATGTTTTTACCTGAATTGCTAATGCAACCTTTTCAAACCAAAGTCTGAACAAAATTAATCATTGCTTGGTAACTGGTCAACAAAATATTGATAGTTGTGTAAATATTGTGATACTGACAGTTGTCTGAAGTTTTGGTTGATTGTACTAGTACCTTTTTTTCAAAGTTATCTGACATTATCAATATGAATTTGTTCTGACAGTTTAACTCTGAGTTGTTGTCATATTTTATTACCATTTTCTGAACTGTAGCAAATAAACTGTGATAATGTGAGAGATGTTGAAGGTGTCTGAATACATTTTGGTTTGATAGTATATTTAATTTTTATAGTGAAAACTATGCAGTGCTATTTTAGATTTAATTAATCGGTTGCTGTAACTGGATACCTACAACTAAAAAAACATAAACATTGTATAAATAGAACAAATAAATAAATAGATCGAACATACAAATTAAACAATTTCAAACAGGGCCCACTGGTACAACCTGCACCGGGGCCCCGCTGACCCCAGCTACTGTTATGAGTCTGGTTCTCCCCTCTGTCTCTCCTTTCCTTTTCCTCCCTCTGCTGGTCATTACCTCTCCCTTTCCCTCTTCAGCTGTTTCTCATTTGTAGCCTTTTCGCTGATCCTTTCCACCTGTTCCCTCTCTAACTCACTTGCTATTTAATGTCCTCTGTTTTCTTGCCAGTTGTCGGATTATTTCATTGGAGTATGATGCTGGTGGCTTTCTACAAACCCTGCTGTATCCGTCTTGTCTAGTCACAGTCCTGTCTACAGTCAGGTTCAGGTCAGCTACACCTTATCTCTGCCTATTAACCTCTCTTCTACTGTGTCCAGCCCTCCCGCTGTCGAGGATCTACCTGAGCAGCGCTCAGAGCATTGCGGCCGCCCAAAACGTGGGAACGAGAGGTCAAGGCTCCGCTAGCCGGTCTCCCTGTTAACCTGCTGCATTCCAGCTGTTCACTAATACAAGAGAGAGCCCCTGACCCATTCATCGAGGACCCTCTACGGAGACCGTCCCGTGATCTATCCTTTGTTCTTAGCTATTTGCCGTTTCTGTTCTGAGTGACCTTTTCCCTGCATAACCTGCAGCAACCTGTGTTCCCGTTTTACAGAGACTTGTGTCGTCGCTCTCTCAATAAACTCTTTCATTGCACTTGGATCCTAGCTCTTCCTTATTACAGAATAATCCGACCAACATGGATCCAGCTAAGGAAAGAACCATTCACACGGCTGTCGAACTGCAAGGAGCGATGTTAGGAAGACATGATGAGGAACTTACCGCTACTCGTCTTGTGGTCGAGACGCTGGCCGCTCAGCTATCTGATTTATCCACCCAGGTTCAGCTGCTCCGGAGAGCTTCTCCGCCCTCTCCTGGGATGCCTGATACACCGGAGCCGCGTGTGAATAACCCCCCGTGCTATAGTGGAGAGCCCACTCAGTGTCGTCCGTTTCTCACGCAGTGTGAGGTGGTTTTCTCTCTCCAACCAGCTACCTATGCCCATGAGCGAGCCCGGGTTGCCTATGTCATCTCCCTTCTGACTGGGCGTGCACGCAATTGGGGAGCAGCGGCGTGGGAGGCGAGGGCGGAATATACCATGCGCTTCGATACTTTCAAGGGAGAGATGTTGCAGGTATTTGACCGTTCGGCCCATGGTGAAGAGGCCTCCCGCCAGCTTTCCTCACTCCGTCAGGGAGGACGATCCGTGGTGGATTACTCTATAGAGTTCCGTACTCTCGCGACCACCTGCGGGTGGAACGAAACAGCCCTCACGGCTCGCTTTCTGGAGGGACTGAGCGCTGAGGTCAAGGATGAGGTCATTGCCCGCGAGCTACCTACGAGTCTCGACCAACTCATTGATCTCGCTATCCGGGTGGAGAAGAGGTTTGATCAACGTCGCCGCGTCAGAGGTGCCGACTCCACCTCCCTTTCTACGGCTGCAGCGACTTCTCCTTCCCGCTCTACTCCGGTTCCTGAGCCGATGCAGCTGGGCGGTCTGCGTATATCAGCGAAGGAGAGAGAACGGCGCCTTATCCATCGACTTTGCCTGTACTGCGGATCGGCCAGTCACTTTGTTCTGAACTGCCCCGTAAAAGCCAACGCTTGCCAGTAGAAGAGGGGGTACTGGCGAGCGCAACTTCCTTGATCTCCTCGTCCACGTCCTGCACATCCATTCCTATAACCTTGAGCTGGGCTGGTACCACCGTTTCATGCAAGGCTTTAATAGACTCTGGAGCGGAGGAGAATTTCCTCGACGAAGCTTGGGCACGTAGACAAGGTATTCCGTTGAGGAGCCGTAAGCAGACCACACCCCTTTTTGCTTTAGATGGTAGTCCTCTGCCCAGTATCGACCTTCAGTCTATCCCGTTAGCTCTAACCGTTTCTGGTAACCATCATGAGACCCTTTCCTTCCTAATTTTTCATTCCCCTTACGCCCCGGTAGTTCTAGGTCACCCCTGGTTAGCCAGACACAATCCTCACCTCGATTGGTCTAGTAATAGTATTCTGTCATGGAACCTGTCTTGCCAAGTCAATTGTCTGTTATCCGCTAACCCTTCTGTCTCTCCCATCTCTGTCTTTCAGGAGGAGCCGGCCGACTTGACTGGGGTCCCGGAGGTGTATCACGATCTGAGGGCGGTCTTTAGTCGGTCCCGGGCCACTTCTCTTCCTCCACACCGTCCCTATGATTGTAGTATTGATCTGTTGCCCGGTACTTCGCCCCCTCGTGGTAGTTTGTATTCTCTAACGGCTCCAGAACGCAAAGCTCTAGAGAGTTATCTGTCTGACTCGTTAGCCGCGGGAACAATTGTCGCATCGTCTTCGCCTGCAGGTGCGGGGTTTTTCTTTGTAAAGAAAAAAGACGGCTCTCTTCGGCCCTGTATCGATTACCGGGGGCTAAACAAGATTACTGTTAAGAATCGTTATCCCCTGCCGCTTATGGCATCCGCGTTCGAGCTTTTACAGGGGGCTAGGGTCTTCACTAAGTTAGATTTGCGTAGTGCGTATCATCTGATCCGCATAAGGGAGGGGGACGAATGGAAGACCGCTTTCAATACCCCTCTTGGGCACTTTGAATATCGGGTGCTTCCGTTCGGCCTCGTCAACGCACCTGCAGTCTTTCAAGCGTTTATCAACGACGTTCTGAGAGATATGCTTAACGTTTTCGTCTTTGTTAATTTAGACGATATTCTGATTTTCTCGCCGTCTCTCCAGGTTCATGTCCAGCATGTTCGCCGTGTTCTCCAGCGCCTCCTGGAGAACCGTTTGTTCGTTAAGGCCGAGAAATGCACGTTTCATGCCCACACCGTCACCTTTCTTGGTTCCGTAATCTCAGCGGGGGGGATAAGCATGGACCCCGGTAAGGTACAAGCCGTTACCGAGTGGCCCATTCCTGAGTCGCGAGTCGCGTTGCAGCGTTTTCTTGGATTCGCCAATTTCTATCGGCGCTTTATACGCAATTTCAGCCAGATAGCCGCGCCCCTTACTGCTCTCACATCGAATAAGACCAGCTTTAGGTGGACTGAGTCTGCTCAGCGGGCTTTTGATCGTTTAAAGCATCTATTTACCTCCGCGCCCATTCTCATGACCCCTGATGTATCCAAACAGTTCATAGTCGAGGTTGATGCGTCTGAGACGGGCGTTGGGGGCGTTCTCTCTCAACGTTCAGACTCTGATAATAAGATTCATTCGTGCGCGTTTTTTTCTCGTCGCCTCTCGGCTGCGGAACGGAATTATGATGTGGGGGATCGTGAACTCCTGGCCATTCGTTTAGCGTTAGACCAGTGGAGACAATGGTTGGAGGGCTCTACCGTTCCGTTCATAGTCTGGACTGATCATAGAAATCTAGAGTACATTCGTTCTGCCAAGAGACTCAATGCGCGCCAGGCACGCTGGTCGTTATTTTTTGCTCGTTTCGATTTTACTATCTCCTATCGACCTGGCTCTAAGAACGTCAAACCTGACTCCTTGTCTCGTCTATTTGACCCCTCTGGCGACATCCCCACGCCCCGGGAGATAATCCCTCCGGGGCGAGTGATTGGTGCAGCTGTCTGGGGTATAGAGAGGCTCGTTAAGCGCGCACTGTCCCATTCTATTGCTCCGCGTAACGTTCCTAAAGACCTCCTTTTTGTCCCGGTTTCCGCTCGCTCGGCTGTAATTCAGTGGGCCCACTCTTCCAAATTAACTGCCCACCCCGGCGTTAGGGGCACGTTAGCTACGGTCCGTCAACGATTTTGGTGGCCCACTTTAGAACCCGATGTACGTCGCGTCGTGGCCTCTTGCGCTATTTGCGCTCAGACTAAGTCTGGTCACTCCCCGCCTGCCGGCCTCCTTAGACCACTTCCTATTCCTTCGCGTCCTTGGTCCCACATTGGCCTTGACTTTATTTCCGGCCTTCCTCCCTCGGCTGGTAATACTGTTATTCTCACGGTGGTAGACCGGTTTTCCAAGTCCGCTCACTTTATACCGCTCCCTAAGCTCCCCTCTGCCAAGGAGACCGCTCAAGTACTGGTATCTCACGTTTTCAAGAATCACGGGCTTCCCTCTGACGTAGTTTCCGATAGGGGACCCCAGTTCGCGTCTCAATTCTGGAAGGAATTCTGTCGTCTGATTGGTGCGTCCGTCAGCCTCTCGTCAGGTTTTCACCCCCAAACCAACGGGCAAGCGGAGCGCACAAACCAGATAGTTGGCCGGTTGTTGCGCAGCCTGGCGTTTCGGAATCCCTCCTCGTGGGTCGAACAATTACCTTGGGCAGAATATGCTCACAATTCGCTCCCGTCCTCTGCTACTGTTCTATCGCCGTTTCACTGTTGTCTGGGATACCAACCCCCCCTGTTCTCCTCGCAAGAGACCAAGTCCAACGTTCCCTCCGTTCAGGCTTTTATTAAACGCTGTAAGGGTACATGGAGACGGGTGAGAGCATCCCTGTGTCAGTCTAGGGCTCGTACTCTAAGCAATGCTAACAAACGTCGCGTCAAGAGTCCTAGGTACGTGTGTGGTCAACGGGTGTGGCTTTCCACTACCAATTTGCCTCTCCAGGCACCGTCTCGTAAATTAGCTCTCCGTTTTATCGGACCTTTTCAGATTTCCAAGGTCATTAATCCTGTCACGGTAAAGTTGAGGCTTCCTCCTAAGCTCCGGCGCATTCACCCGGTTTTTCACGTTTCCTGCATTAAATCAGTTGTTCGCGTTCCTTCTCGTGTTTCCGTTCCTCCTATTCAGGCCGTTGGCACGTCTGTCTACACTGTACGCAAGATTCTTGATATGCGTCGTTGCGGTCGTGGCCATCAATTCTTAGTAGATTGGGAGGGTTACGGTCCTGGGGAGAGAAGCTGGGTACCATCCCGGGACGTCCTGGATCGCTCTCTCATTGATGATTTCCTCCGGAACCGCCAGACCCCTCCCTCGGGAGCGCCAGGGGGCGCTCGTTGAGGGGGGGGCACTGTTATGAGTCTGGTTCTCCCCTCTGTCTCTCCTTTCCTTTTCCTCCCTCTGCTGGTCATTACCTCTCCCTTTCCCTCTTCAGCTGTTTCTCATTTGTAGCCTTTTCGCTGATCCTTTCCACCTGTTCCCTCTCTAACTCACTTGCTATTTAATGTCCTCTGTTTTCTTGCCAGTTGTCGGATTATTTCATTGGAGTATGATGCTGGTGGCTTTCTACAAACCCTGCTGTATCCGTCTTGTCTAGTCACAGTCCTGTCTACAGTCAGGTTCAGGTCAGCTACACCTTATCTCTGCCTATTAACCTCTCTTCTACTGTGTCCAGCCCTCCCGCTGTCGAGGATCTACCTGAGCAGCGCTCAGAGCATTGCGGCCGCCCAAAACGTGGGAACGAGAGGTCAAGGCTCCGCTAGCCGGTCTCCCTGTTAACCTGCTGCATTCCAGCCATTCACTAATACAAGAGAGAGCCCCTGACCCATTCATCGAGGACCCTCTACGGAGACCGTCCCGTGATCTATCCTTTGTTCTTAGCTATTTGCCGTTTCTGTTCTGAGTGACCTTTTCCCTGCATAACCTGCAGCAACCTGTGTTCCCGTTTTACAGAGACTTGTGTCGTCGCTCTCTCAATAAACTCTTTCATTGCACTTGGATCCTAGCTCTTCCTTATTACAGCTACGGCCCTGATAACACATTCAGGGGAAGTGAATGACTGAACTAACACACAGTGAAGAGAGAGTGATGTTTCTTACTGCACTCATCATCTTACTAGTGCTTTTACAAGCTGCATTCAACTATGAACTACATCACTGCAACAATCAGACATTTAAAAGAGTGCAATATGGAAGTATGGAAATTTACTTTTCTGCTTAGTAATACTGACATTTAATTATAGCAGAACATTAAAAGATAAAATTGTAAGAAAAAATAAAATACAAATATACCAGAGAATTATAAAAACACATTTTTTTAAATAAATTCTATAAAACTACAAAAAAAAAAAATTGCACATACAGTAGGTGGACAACCAAAATGCCTATTACCACCATGTCAAGTCAAGTCACCTTTATTTATATAGCGCTTTAAACAAAATACATTGCGTCAAAGCAACTGAACAACATTCATTAGGAAAACAGTGAGTCAATAATGCAAAAATGATAGTTAAAGGCAGTTCATCATTGAATTCAGTGATGTCATCTCTGTTCAGTTAAATAGTGTCAGTGCATTTATTTGCAATCAAGTCAACGATATCGCTGTAGATGAAGTGTCCCCAACTAAGCAAGCCAGAGGCGACAGCGGCAAGGAACCGAAACTCCATCGGTGACAGAATGGAGAAAAAAACCTTGGGAGAAACCAGGCTCAGTTGGGGGGCCAGTTCTCCTCTGACCAGACGAAACCAGTAGTTCAATTCCAGGCTGCAGCAAAGTCAGATTGTGCAGAAGAAACATCTGTTTCCTATGGTCTTGTCCTGGTGCTCCTCTGAGACAAGGTCTTTACAGGGGATCTGTATCTGGGGCTCTAGTTGTCCTGGTCTCCGCTGTCTTTCAGGGATGTAGAGGTCCTTTCTAGGTGCTGATCCACCATCTGGTCTGGATACGTACTGGATCCGGGTGACTGCAGTGACCCTCTGATCTGGATAAAGACTGGATCTGGTGGCTACGGTGACCTCGGAATAAGAGAGAAACAGACTAATATTAGCGTAGATGCCATTCTTCTGATGATGTTAAGCACTCGCGTTAGAAAGCGTTAGCACTCGTTAGCTTGTCATTAGCGTTTTCATTCAAACCTATCGCTGTTTTCTTTTCTCCTCTCCCTCGCTCCAGTTTTTCACAAGTTCATCAAACAACCGCAGTAAGAATTTTCATCAAGCACGGTGAGTACTGGCTTCTCCTATCATTGTTTCTTGCACCTCTTGCCACATGTACAGTTTATCTATCTCTGTCGCTGATGAGGGATTCACATGTGATAAATGTAGGGAAATAGTTAGGCTGACAGAGAAGATTTCAGAATTAGAGACATGCATCCAAACTTTAAATGAGGACAGTAAAAATGTTAGGGCTCTAGATACGGCTTTGGATGCGTCTAGCTCAGGGATTCCTGTACATTGTTCGGTTCCGGAAACAGAGCCCCAGCAGCAGGGCAACTGGGTGACGGTGAGGCAGCGTAGTCGTGGGTCAAAACACCGCTCTTCTGTTCCGATCAAAACATTAAACAGGTTCTCCCCACTCAGTGATGCACCCACTGAGAAACCTGATGAAAGTGCTCTAGTTATTGGTGATTCTATTGTACGGAACGTGAATATAGAGACACCAGCCACCATAGTCAAATGTTTACCAGGAGCCAGAGCGCCTGACATCTTGGCAAATTTAAAAGTGCTGGCTAATGATAAACGTAAATACAGTAAGATTGTTATTCATGCCGGCGCTAATGATTTTCGACTTCGCCAGTCGGAGATCACTAAAAATAACATTAAAGAGGTGTGTGAACTTGCAAGCACGATGTCAGACACTGTAATATGCTCTGGTCCCCTCCCTGCTTACCGTGGTGATGAGATGCATAGCAGATTGTCATCACTCAATGGCTGGATGTCTAAGTGGTGCCCACAGAATAACATAGGTTTCATAGACAATTGGACGAGCTTTTGGGGCAGACCTGACCTCTTTAAAAGAGATGGTCTTCATCCCTCCTGGGGTGGCGCCACTCTTCTCTCTAGAAATATGGCAAATAGTCTTAGTGTTTATACTTGACTAACTGGGGCCCAGGTCAGGAAGCAGACAGACTGGCTAAACCGACCGTCTGCTAGCTGCCTCCCGTCACAGAGGTCAGTTAATTCTCAGCACATAGAGACTCTTTCACCTAGATATCACACTATAGAGACTGTGTCTGTTCCCCGAACTAGAAAATACAAAAAACGTCCAAACCAAGTTAAGATTAACAATTTAATTGAGGTTCAACAAATAAAAAACAGAAGCAATATGGATAAACAACTGATAAAGCTTGGCTTATTGAATATCAGATCCCTTTCTACGAAAACACTTTTTGTAAATAATATGATCACTGATCATAATATAGATGTACTCTGTTTGACAGAAACCTGGCTAAAACCTGATGATTACATTATTTTAAATGAGTCCACCCCCCAAGATTATTGTTATAAACATGAGCCACGTCTAAAAGGCAAAGGTGGAGGTGTTGCTTCAATTTATAACAACGTTTTCAGGATTTCTCAGAGGGCAGGCTACAAGTATAACTCGTTTGAAGTAATGGTACTTCATATAACATTATCCAAAGAAACAAATGTTAATGATAAATCCCCTGTTATGTTTGTACTGGCTACTGTATACAGGCCACCAGGGCACCATACATACTTTATTAAAGAGTTTGGTAATTTTACATCCGAGTTAGTTCTGGCTGCAGATAAAGTTTTAATAGTTGGTGATTTTAATATCCATGTTGATAATGAAAACGATGCATTGGGATCAGCATTTATAGACATTCTGAACTCTATTGGTGTTAGACAAAACGTTTCAGGACCTACTCATTGTCGAAATCATACTCTAGATTTAATACTGTCACATGGAATTGATGTTGATGGTGTTGAAATTATTCAGCCAAGTGATAATATCTCAGATCATTATTTAGTTCTTTGCAAAATTCATATAGCCAAAATTGTAAATTCTACTTCTTGTTACAAGTATGGAAGAACCATCACTTCTAACACAAAAGACTGCTTTTTAAGTTATCTTCCTGATGTATCCAAATTCCTTAGCATATCCAAAACCTCAGAACAACTTGATGATGTAACAGAAACTATGGACTCTCTCTTTTCTAGCACTTTAAATAAAGTTGCTCCTTTACGCTTAAGGAAGGTTAAGGAAAACAGTTTGACACCATGGTATAATGAGCATACTCGCACCCTAAAGAGAGCAGCCCGAAAAATGGAGCGCAGCTGGAGGAAAACAAAACTAGAGGTATTTCGTATTGCTTGGCGGGAAAGTAACATATCCTACAAAAAAGCATTAAAAACTGCTAGATCCGATTACTTTTCTTCTCTTTTAGAAGAAAACAAACATAACCCCAGGTATTTATTCAATACAGTGGCTAAATTAACGAAAAATAAAGCCTCAACAAGTGTTGACATTTCCCAACACCACAGCAGTAATGACTTTATGAACTACTTTACTTCTAAAATCGATACTATTAGAGATGAAATTGCAACCATTCAGCCGTCAGCTACAGTATCACATCAGACAGTGCACTATAGACCCCCTGAGGAACAGTTCCACTCATTCTCTACTATAGGAGAGGAAGAATTGTATAAACTTGTTAAATCATCTAAACCAACAACATGTATGTTAGACCCTATACCATCTAAGCTCCTGAAAGAGGTGCTTCCAGAAGTCATAGATCCTCTTCTGACTATTATTAATTCCTCATTGTCATTAGGACATGTCCCCAAAACCTTCAAACTGGCTGTTATTAAGCCTCTCATCAAAAAACCACAACTTGACCCCAAAGAACTAGTTAATTATAGACCAATCTCGAATCTCCCTTTTCTGTCCAAGATACTAGAAAAGGTGGTATCCACACAATTATATACCTTCTTAGAGAAAAATGGTATATGTGAGGATTTCCAGTCAGGATTTAGACCGTATCATAGTACTGAGACTGCTCTTCTTAGAGTTACAAATGATCTGCTCTTATCATCTGATCGTGGGTGTATCTCTCTATTAGTTTTATTGGATCTTAGTGCTGCGTTTGACACAATTGACCACAACATTCTTTTGCATAGACTTGAATACTTTGTTGGCATCAGTGGAAGTGCATTAGCATGGTTTAAATCGTACTTATATGACCGCCATCAGTTCGTAGCAGTGAATGAAGATGCATCCTATCGATCACAAGTGCAGTATGGAGTACCTCAAGGCTCAGTACTAGGGCCGCTGCTCTTCACGCTTTATATGTTACCCTTGGGAGATATCATCAGGAAACATGGTGTTAGCTTTCACTGTTATGCTGATGATACTCAGCTCTATATTTCTTCGCAGCCCGGTGAAACACACCAATTTGAAAAACGAATGGATTGCATAGTCGATATAAAAAACTGGATGACGAGTAATTTCTTACTGCTAAATTCTGAAAAAACAGAGGTGTTAATTATAGGACCTAAAAACTCTGCTTGTAATAAACTAGAACACTGTCTAAGACTTGATGGTTGCTCTGTGAATTCTTCGTCATCAGTTAGGAACCTAGGTGTGCTATTTGATCGCAATCTTTCCTTAGAAAGCCACGTTTCTAGCATTTGTAAAACTGCATTTTTCCATCTCAAAAATATATCTAAATTACGGCCTATGCTCTCAATGTCAAATGCAGAAATGTTAATCCATGCATTTATGACCTCAAGGTTAGATTATTGTAATGCTTTATTGGGTGGTTGTTCTGCACGCTTAGTAAACAAACTACAGCTAGTCCAAAATGCAGCAGCAAGAGTTCTTACTAGAACCAGGAAGTATGACCATATTAGCCCGGTCCTGTCAACACTGCACTGGCTCCCTATCAAGCATTGCATAGATTTTAAAATATTGCTTATTACTTATAAAGCCCTGAATGGTTTAGCACCTCAGTATTTGAATGAGCTCCTTTTACATTATAATCCTCTACGTCCGCTACGTTCTCAAAACTCAGGCAATTTGATAATACCTAGAATATCAAAATCAACTGCAGGCGGCAGATCCTTTTCCTATTTGGCGCCTAAACTCTGGAATAACCTACCTAACATTGTTCGGGAGGCAGACACACTCTTGCAGTTTAAATCTAGATTAAAGACCCATCTCTTTAACCTGGCATACACATAACATACTAATATGCTTTTATTATCCAAATCCATTAAAGGATTTTTAGGCTGCATTAATTAGGTAAACCGGAACCGGAAACACTTCCCATAACACCCTATGTACTTGCTACATCATTAGAAGAATGGCATCTACGCTAATATTTGTATGTTTCTCTCTTGTTCCGAGGTCACTGTGGCCACCAGATCCAGTCTGTGTCCAGATTAGAGGGTCACTGCAGTCACCCGGATCCAGTACGTATCCAGACCAGATGCTGGATCAGCACCTAGAAAGGACCTCTACATCCCTGAAAGACAGCGGAGACCAGGACAACTAGAGCCCCAGATACAGATCCCCTGTAAAGACCTTGTCTCAGAGGAGCACCAGGACAAGACCACAGGAAACAGATGATTCTTCTGCACAATCTGACTTTGCTGCAGCCTGGAATTGAACTACTGGTTTCGTCTGGTCAGAGGAGAACTGGCCCCCCAACTGAGCCTGGTTTCTCCCAAGGTTTTTTTCTCCATTCTGTCACCGATGGAGTTTCGGTTCCTTGCCGCTGTCGCCTCTGGCTTGCTTAGTTGGGGTCACTTCATCTACAGCGATATCGTTGACTTGATTGCAAATAAATGCACAGACACTATTTAACTGAACAGAGATGACACAACTGAATCCAATGATGAACTGCCTTTAACTATCATTTTTGCATTATTGACACTGTTTTCCTAATGAATGTTGTTCAGTTGCTTTGCCGCAATGTATTTTGTTTAAAGCGCTATATAAATAAAGGTGACTTTGACTTTGACTTTGTGTAAAGGCTCTCTAATGTATTATTGACAAACTGACAAACCTAACACAAACAGAGAAAGACTGAGTATGTTACTGTTAGAATGTGGCCCTTTGTTAAAGCATTTTTTACAGAGTGTTTTATATATATACAGAAAAAATCTTTGTGTAGGCTGGTCCTCAAAAAAATAAAAAAATTAAAACAAGCACATGACAGTTTTTTTTTTTTATTTTATAGGGGGATTCCTTTAAAACACAATTTATTTTGTGCACTAGTGGAATACTACAAATCATGTTTCATGTTGATTTGGATACAACCAGTAAAGCCATTTAATCACAGAGAACCATTATAAAAATAATGCAGCAACATTTGGACTATTAGCATTAAACTGACAATGCTAAAGGTTATATATAGTATAAGGATTACTTTTATCATAAGCAGAAATCAGATCAAAAACCATATTTACCTTTATTTCAAATTACATTACAGAAACAATTAATCTGACACTTGAATTATAATTTTATAAAGTTCTCTGCTTATTTTAGCCACTCATGAAAATTACAATTTTAATCAAGTATACAAAATGTGCCATATATTCAAATCAACTGGAAAAGTCATGCAAACCTTTCACGCAAAAATGTGCAAAACCGTCCTATTTTTTCTCTTTTTTTATAAATCGCTATTCCTCCACTTACAACAAGACCTCCCAGTGTAATTATTAGTGCTGGTGGAAAGACTAAATCTGTTACTACAATGACAGTGATTCCTGCTGCTACAGCTAGTGCTCCTGCTGATCCAGCTGTGCCTGCTGCAATAAGCCAACGCTGACGTTTTTTGAGAATGTTCTGAGACCACTCATTTTTGTAGTAACCCCACTCATTTTCCTCTGCTAAGTTTTCAATCTTCTCCAGCAGCTCTTTGACCTGATTATGGTTAGGGTCTCTGATGTTGAATGCTTGATATCTGCCACTACTGTTAACCAGTGTCTTTGTCTTATACACACTTTCTCTGATATACTCATCTAATGATGTTCCCTTCAGATGATCAGTGTGAGTGAACAGAATGATGCTGTAACGTACAGCATCTATACCAATGTTGTTCTGGACCCATTTCACAGTTTTCTTCTCTTCATCTTTGAATCTCTTATCCAGTCTGATGACCAGCAGAAACACATGAGGACCAGGAGCAGAGATACAGACACACTTCTCTAATTCATCTTTTATCTTCTCTGCTGGTGCATCAATCAGTCCTGGAGTGTCGATTATTTTCATGTTCTTTCCATCAACACAAGCTTCTTGTATTTTATATGTTTTAGTAAAACTCTGTCGGCCCACAATGGTTTCGACAGCACTGGTCTTTCCTGATCCAATTTTACCCAGCAACACAATCTGAGGATTCACAGACCCTTCGAAACAAATTTCAAATACAGTGGTGATTACAATCTAATGGAAAGTTATATATATATTTTCTTTAAAACAGGTCCTTATATTTTTAATGTCAATTACATTTAAAGGTAGATTAATCTAAATTGAATCAGAAAAATAAAATGTAACATTGACTAACTGCTACATGGTCAGGGGTGTGTTTCCCAAAAGCAACTATGCTGGCAAGTTCAGTTGTTACCAACAGAGTTTAATGAAACTTATGACCATAGTTAGCTAACAATGCTTTTGGGAAACACAGCCCAGGCCAGTTCTTAAAGGGTTAGTACACCCAGAAATTAAAATTGCCCCATGAATTAATTACTATCAAGCCATCCTAGGTGTATATGACTTTCTTCTTTCAGACCAATCCAAACAGAGTTATATAAAAATTGCCCTGGCTCTCCTACGCAGAGAAAAAGTGTTTATGTTTGAAATATGCCTATTTTTCTTACAAAAACACATGGATGTGCTACAGGGGGGCTTTATTCACCCCTCAAAACCGTATGAAGCACTTTTTATTACACATGCCCTCACTTTTGGCTTCTTGAACAAAAACACCCACCGCCTGCAATGATTGGAATAGTGCTTGGAAGTGCCAAGACAACTTTTATATATAACTCCGATTAGATTCATCTGAAAGAAGAAAGTCATATACACCAAGGATGGCTTGAGCGTAAGTAAAACACGGGCTCATTTTCATTTTTGGGTGAATTTAAATATTTAATTGCATTATACAATATGAAACTATGATCAGTTGTTTCAAAGACAAAGATATACACTTACCAATCTCTCCTCCATTTATCTCTAACATCCTCTGAATCTTCTCCAGAAGTTCAGTGACCTGTGAGCGGTTCTGCGTGTCATTATTGTTTAATGAGTGAAATCTTCCATCGCACTCATTAACTAGAGCCTGGAGATCATTACTTTCTCTGATATACTCATCTAATGATTGTTCCTTCAGATGATCAGCGTGAGTGAACAGAATGATTGTGTAACGTCCAGCTTCTTCTCCAAAATTCTTCTGAATCCATTCCATTGTGTTTTTCTCTTCTTCTGTCAATGTCACGTCCAGTCTGATGACCAGCAGAAACACATGAAGACCAGGAGCAAACTTCCTAATACACTTGACTATATTATCCTTCATTTTCTGTTCTGACATTGTCGAATCAAACAGGCCAGGAGTGTCAATGACTGAGATCATCATTTCATCTGTCCCTACTTCTTGATGTTCACAGGTTTTTGTAACTGAATCTGGTAAAATAGACTGCTTAAAATACTGTGAATTCAAGATGGTGTTTCCTGCTGAACTCTTTCCTGATCCAGCTTTGCCCAACAGAACAATCCTGATATCAGATGTTGATACTGTGAATCAGATTAAAATATCTGTGATTAAACAGAGCATTTGACCAGCTTTTAAAAATAACTACTGTTTAAGAATGAGCTCTGATGTTTGGAGTATAGCTGACTTGGTTGATGTAGCTCATGGTTGTATTATGTTTTAAAAGAACAGAAAGATACACTTACTGAAAGGTTTCTTTCTCTGAGCTTCCTGGTACATCTTATTGCTGTAGTGCTGTCCTCTGTTTTCTCTCACCATCATCTCAATCTTCTCCAGGAGTTCAGTGACCTGAGAGCGATTCTCAATGTCTACATTATTGAATGAGTGATATCTGCCATTACACTGAAGAACAAGACCCTGGAGATCATCATTTTCAAGAATATACTCTTGTAATGGTTTCCCCCTCAGATGATCAGCATGAGTGAACAGAATGATGGTGTGGTCAGCAACATCTTTTCCAAAATTTTCCTGAATCCATTTAACTGTGTTTTTGTCTTCTTCTGTGAATCTCCCCACTCTAACGACCAGCAGAAACACATTAGGACCAGGAACAGACATCACCACACATCTCTCTATCTCTTTCTTCATATTCTTGAGTGACAGTGTCGTGTCAAACAGGCCTGGAGTGTCAATTACTGAGATCCTCCTTTCATCAATCTTCACTTTTCCTTCCTCACAAGTTTTAGTAAACGACTCTTGTGAATCTCCTGTCTCAAAGTACTTCAGGTCCAGGATGGTGTTTCCCGTTGAACTCTTTCCTGATCCAGTTTTACCCAGAAGAACAATTCTGAGTTCAGGTGAAGTTGATACTGTGAATAAAATAAATAATAATACAATAATAAATAAATAAAACAATCTGTAATTAAACAGATCATTCCAGCCAGCACACTCACATGGGGCCCAGATGGGTGGCCCCTAGGCAATATAACTGGGGCCCAACCAGATTTGTCCTCAGTTTCCATGAGGGCTCCACATGGGCCAGCCCAGATGAGTTACTGAAATGAACACTGCTCAGTATGCACACTACAGAGTGCTTGGAATAAGACTGAAGCAGCATTGCAGTTAATTAGATAATTAATTTAATTAATTGAGCCGTGACTGAGATTCACTCAACATCTCAGCAGAGGATGATTAAACGACTCTGCAGATCTTTCACACACATCTGATTTTCTGCAAACTCTTTACACTCGATTAAGTCTGTGTTTATGAGGTCACTCATCGAAAAAAGAAAGAGAAATTCTGCACTACTGACAATACAGCATGCCTGTACCAAATGAATTCTTCAGTTACAAACGAAACCTTGGTTCTCTGATTTAATGGAATGAGGGTTCGCCTCATTGACTCTATGGGAATCTCTTGTTTACAATGAATACTGAAGCTTTATTCTTTGTGTTTGTGTAGCTGCATGAACAAATGGCATTTCAACTTGCCAAAAGGGATGGAGTCAATTGTTATACAAGTCGACTCTGAGCGTCATTTCATCATAATATTTCAAATTGATAGCGACAGTCATCTACCTGCATGCAGCCTTAAAGCACGGCATGTTATGAAATTATCATTCTTGCATCTCAGGAAAAGTGAGGATTAACGAGTCGAATAAGATTCATCAAGTACTGCCTATAGTAGACTGATAGTCGAATCATGTGTTTGTATGTGTGTGTGTTTATTTTCTTAAGAAACATGAGATGCCGCAACATGCAATAAAAGGCATCTTTTCCATGTTAATCTGAGTTTTTGTCCTACCCATGATGGCAACAGGCATAGTTTCTATTTCAGGAATGGTTTCTGTTTCTGTGGTGCCCGCAGAATAACATAGGTTTCATAGACAATTGGACGAGCTTTTGGGGCAGACCTGACCTGTTGAAAAGAGATGGTCTTCATCCCTCCTGGGGTGGCGCCACTCTTCTCTCTAGAAATATGGCAAATATTCTTAGTGTTTATACTTGACTAACTGGGGCCCAGGTCAGGAAGCAGACAGACTGGCTAAACCGACCGTCTGCTAGCTGCCTCACGACACAGAGGTCAGCTAATTCTCAACACATAGAGACTCTTTCACCTAGATATCACACTATAGAGACTGTGTCTGTTCCCCGAACTAGAAAAAGGAAAAAACCCAAACCAAGTTAAGATTAACAATTTAATTGAGGTTCAATAAATAAAAAACAGATGCAATATGGATAAACAAATGATAAAGTTTGGCTTATTGAAAATCAGATCCCTTTCTACGAAAACACTTTTTGTAAATAATATGATCACTGATCATAATCTAGATGTGCTCTGTTTGACAGAAACCTGGCTAAAACCTGATGATTACATTATTTTAAATGAGTCCACCCCCCAAGATTACTGTTATAAACATGAGCCGCGTCTAAAAGGCAAAGGGGGAGGTGTTGCTTTAATTTATAACAACGTTTTCAGGATTTCTCAGAGGGCAGGCTTCAAGTATAACTCATTTGAAGTAATGGTGCTTCATATAACATTATCCAGAGAAACAAATGTTAATGATAAATCCCCTGTTATGTTTGTACTGGTTACTGTATATAGGCCACCAGGGCACCATACAGACTTTATTAAAGAGTTTGGTGATTTTACATCCGAGTTAGTTCTGGCTGCAGATAAAGTTTTAATAGTTGGTGATTTTAATATCCATGTTGATAATGAAAAAGATGCACTGGAATCAGCATTTATAGACATTCTGAACTCTATTGGGGTTAGACAACACGTTTCAGGACCTACTCATTGTCGAAGTAGCTGCTTGGCACCGGTACAGGATGGCTGCCTCCGTGACGTGCTCTGCATATGTTTTTGTCTTTTTGTTAGTTTGTCCTGTCTTTAGTTATATTCCTGCAATCAGTTTCACCAGGGATGAACTGCTGAACATTCGGCCTAACGCACCACAAGATGTTTTTCCGGATTTTAATTATTCAGACGTTTTACTGAATATTGTTATCGGAGGAGCAGCGACGCTGATCAAACGCTTCAGGACGCGCAGGCGGGGAAAGCGAGCTGGCGCGCTCGTCAGACTCAGGAAGTGCGGATTTCGAACGCCGTTGCCTAGCATCCATCTGGCAAATCTACGCTCTCTACCCAACAAAACGGACGAACTCCTTCTGCTTTCTCGGACAAATAAGGATTTCACACACTCTGCTGCTCTGTGATTCACGGAAACCTGGCTGAATGACGCCATACCGGACAGCGCGCTCCATCTGCCGGGCTTTCAGCTGTTCAGAGCGGATCGCGATGCAGAATCAACGGGGAAATCGCGCGGCGGCGGGACATGCTTTTACATCAATGAACGGTGGTGTACAGATGTAACTGTGTTAAAGAAGATGTGCTGTCCTGATCTAGAAATGCAGTTTGTCAACTGCAAGCCGTTCTATTTGCCGCGGGAGTTTCACTCGCTCATTCTGGTTAGTGTTTACATTCCTCCGCAAGCGCAAGTAAGTCTGGCTTTACAGAAACTCGCTGAGCAGATCACAGAGACAGAACAACAACACCCGGACTCTGATTAATCATTCTCGGGGACTTTAATAAAGCCAATCTCTCCCGTGAACTGCCAAAATACAGACAGCATGTTACCTGTCCCACCAGAGACAGTAATATATTGGATCACTGTTACACAACAATAAAGGATGCATATCACTCTGTTCCACGAGCAGCTTTTGGACGTTCTGATCACCTTCTGGTTCATCTTATACCGACCTACAGGCAGAAACTAAAATCAGCTAAACCTGTATTAAGGACTGTAAAAAGATGGACTAATGAAGCAGAGCAGGATTTACAATCCTGTTTTGACCTCACTGATTGGAGTGTTTTTGAAGCCGCTGCCACCGATCTGGATGAACTCACAGAGACCGTAACATCATATATCAGTTTCTGTGAGGATATGTGTATTCCTACCAAGGCTCAACTAAATAACAACAATGACAAACCGGGGTTCACTGCAAAACTCAGACAGCTCTGTCAGGCCAAAGAAGATGCTTACAGGAAAAAATAAGGACTCAGTTCACTTCGAACGACTCAGCATCAGTGTGGAAAAGTCTAAAGAAGATCACCAACTACAAGACACCACCCCCCAGCACTGTGGAGAATCAACGACTGGCAGACGATCTGAACGAGTTTTACTGCAGGTTTGAAAGAACACCCATCACCTGCCCTGAACACCTCTCCACACAACCGTTCACACCAATAACAACTCCTGCAACCAACACTGAATGCCTCTCCACACAACCTTTTTAAGTGATCTTCCTGATGTATCCAAATTCCTTAGCATATCCAAAACCTCAGAACAACTTGATGATGTAACAGAAACTATGGACTCTCTCTTTTCTAGCACTTTAAATAAAGTTGCTCCTTTACGCTTAAGGAAGGTTAAGGAAAACAGTTTGACACCATGGTATAATGAGCATACTCGCACCCTAAAGAGAGCAGCCCGAAAAATGGAGCGCAGCTGGAGGAAAACAAAACTAGAGGTATTTCGTATTGCTTGGCGGGAAAGTAACATATCCTACAGAAAAGCTTTAAAAACTGCTAGATCCGATTACTTTTCTTCTCTTTTAGAAGAAAACAAACATAACCCCTTGTATTTATTCAATACATTGGCTTAGAGTTACAAATTACCTGTTCTTATCATCTGATCGTGGTTGTATCACTCTATTAGTTCTAGCAGTGAATGAAGATGTATCCTATCGATCACAAGTGCAGTATGGAGTACCTCAAGGCTCAGTACTAGGGCCGCTACTCTTCACGCTTTATATGTTACCCTTGGGAGATATCATCAGGAAACATGGTGTTAGCTTTCACTGTTATGCTGATGATACTCAGCTCTATATTTCTTCGCAGCCCGGTGAAACACACCAATTTGAAAAACTAATGGATTGCATAGTCGATATAAAAAACTGGATGACGAGTAATTTCTTACTGCTAAATTCTGAAAAAACAGAGGTGTTAATTATAGGACCTAAAAACTCTGCTTGTAATAACCTGGAACATTGTCTAAGACTTGATGGTTGCTCTGTCAATTCTTCGTCATCAGTTAGGAACCTAGGTGTGCTACTTGATCGCAATCTTTCCTTAGAAAGCCACGTTTCTAGCATTTGTAAAACTGCATTTTTCCATCTCAAAAATATATCTAAATTACGGCCTATGCTCTCAATGTCAAATGCAGAAATGTTAATCCATGCATTTATGACCTCAAGGTTAGATTATTGTAATGCTTTATTGGGTGGTTGTTCTGCACGCTTAGTAAACAAACTACAGCTAGTCCAAAATGCAGCAGCAAGAGTTCTTACTAGAACCAGGAAGTATGACCATATTAGCCCGGTCCTGTCAACACTGCACTGGCTCCCTATCAAGCATCGCATAGATTTTAAAATATTGCTTATTACTTATAAAGCCCTGAATGGTTTAGCACCTCAGTATTTGAATGAGCTCCTTTTACATTATAATCCTCTACGTCCGCTACGTTCTCAAAACTCAGGCAATTTGATAATACCTAGAATATCAAAATCAACTGCAGGCGGCAGATCCTTTTCCTATTTGGCGCCCAAACTCTGGAATAACCTACCTAACATTGTTCGGGAGGCAGACACACTCTTGCAGTTTAAATCTAGATTAAAGACCCATCTCTTTAACCTGGCATACACATAACATACTAATATGCTTTTATTATCCAAATCCGTTAAAGGATTTTTAGGCTGCATTAATTAGGTAAACCGGAACCGGAAACACTTCCCATAACAACCTATGTACTTGCTACATCATTAGAAGAATGGCATCTACGCTAATATTTGTCTGTTTCTCTCTTGTTCCGAGGTCACCGTGGCCACCAGATCCAGTCTGTGTCCAGATCAGAGGGTCACTGCAGTCACCCGGATCCAGTACGTATCCAGACCAGATGCTGGATCAGCACCTAGAAAGGACCTCTACATCCCTGAAAGACAGCGGAGACCAGGACAACTAGAGCCCCAGATACAGATCCCCTGTAAAGACCTTGTCTCAGAGGAGCACCAGGACAAGACCACAGGAAACAGATGATTCTTCTGCACAATCTGACTTTGCTGCAGCCTGGAATTGAACTACTGGTTTCGTCTGGTCAGAGGAGAACTGGCCCCCCAACTGAGCCTGGTTTCTCCCAAGGTTTTTTTCTCCATTCTGTCACCGATGGAGTTTCGGTTCCTTGCCGCTGTCGCCTCTGGCTTGCTTAGTTGGGGACACTTCATCTACAGCGATATCGTTGACTTGATTGCAAATAAATGGACAGACACTATTTAACTGAACAGAGATGACATAACTGAATCCAATGATGAACTGCCTTTAACTATCATCTTTGCATTATTGACACTGTTTTCCTAATGAATGTTGTTCAGTTGCTTTGACGCAATGTATTTTGTTTAAAGCGCTATATAAATAAAGGTGACATTGACATTGACATTGACTGCACTGGCTCCGTATCAAGCATCGCATAGATTTTAAAATATTGCTTATTACTTATAAAGCCCTGAATGGTTTAGCACCTCAGTATTTGAATGAGCTCCTTTTACATTATAATCCTCTACGTCCGCTACGTTCTCAAAACTCAGGCAATTTGATAATACCTAGAATATCAAAATCAACTGCAGGCGGCAGATCCTTTTCCTATTTGGCGCCCAAACTCTGGAATAACCTACCTAACATTGTTCGGGAGGCAGACACACTCTTGCAGTTTAAATCTAGATTAAAGACCCATCTCTTTAACCTGGCATACACATAACATACTAATATGCTTTTATTATCCAAATCCGTTAAAGGATTTTTAGGCTGCATTAATTAGGTAAACCGGAACCGGAAACACTTCCCATAACAACCTATGTACTTGCTACATCATTAGAAGAATGGCATCTACGCTAATATTTGTCTGTTTCTCTCTTGTTCCGAGGTCACCGTAGCCACCAGATCCAGTCTGTGTCCAGATCAGAGGGTCACTGCAGTCACCCGGATCCAGTACGTATCCAGACCAGATGGTGGATCAGCACCTAGAAAGGACCTCTACATCCCTGAAAGACAGCGGAGACCAGGACAACTAGAGCCCCAGATACAGATCCCCTGTAAAGACCTTGTCTCAGAGGAGCACCAGGACAAGACCACAGGAAACAGATGATTCTTCTGCACAATCTGACTTTGCTGCAGCCTGGAATTGAACTACTGGTTTCGTCTGGTCAGAGGAGAACTGGCCCCCCAACTGAGCCTGGTTTCTCCCAAGGTTTTTTTCTCCATTCTGTCACCGATGGAGTTTCGGTTCCTTGCCGCTGTCGCCTCTGGCTTGCTTAGTTGGGGACACTTCATCTACAGCGATATCGTTGACTTGATTGCAAATAAATGCACAGACACTATTTAACTGAACAGAGATGACATAACTGAATTCAATGATGAACTGCCTTTAACTATCTTTTTTGCATTATTGACACTGTTTTCCTAATGAATGTTGTTCAGTTGCTTTGACGCAATGTATTTTGTTTAAAGCGCTATATAAATAAATAAAGGTGATTAGCCAGTCAGCTTTATCCCGGTTACAAATAGTTCAAAATGCAGCAGCTAGACTCTTAACCAGGACTAAAAAACGGGAGCATGTTACACCAGTTTTACGTTCTTTGCACTGGTTGCCCGTGCGTTATCTAGTACATTTCAAACTTATTCTTTTGGTGTTTAAATCATTAAATGGTCTGGACCCTCCGTATCTTTCGGAACTACTTACTGAGTATCGTCCTGTTCTTTCTCTCCGGTCATCTAACCAGAAACTGCTATGTATCCCAAAGTCAAAGCTGAGGTGCAGAGGCGACCGGGCTTTTTCAGTAGCTGCACCCAGATTATGGAATGCTTTACCTCTGTGTATTCGCTCTGTATCATCCTTATCTGTTTTTAAAACTATGCTAAATACGCATCTTTTTGAATTAGCATATTCTAAGTGAGGAAGTGGTATTGAAATGTTTGTTTTATTATGATGTTTTTATTTGTTTTGTGCAATTGTCTATTACAATATGTGCAGCACATTGGACAACCTCGGTTGGGATAAATGGTGCTATATAAATAAATTTGACATTGACATTGACAATGATGAACTGCCTTTAACTATCATTTTGCATTATTGACACACTGTTTTCCTAATGAATGTTGTTCAGTTGCTTTGACGCAATGTATTTTGTTTGTTGTTTAAATAAATAAAGGTGACTTGACTTGACTGTGACATCAAAGCTTCAGTGTTACTCAAGATGTCAGACTGATTGTCTATTAAGCCTAATAAAGTGGTTCTCAAAGTTATAATAATTTTAAACTTGTTATTAAAGTATAGATCCGTTTGAAAATTTATTATTTGACTTGCTCTTAAAGACAGACCCTTGCTGCCACCTGCTGGCACAACTGTGTAACTTCATTGACTAACAAGCAGGTCTAGAACACTGCTGATACTGGTGAAATATCTGCACTCCTGGAAAGCCTCTTTTCCAGTCAAATTAGAGAATCAGAACTAACTAACATGCATATATTATATACATATAATAATAGTCCAAAATGCTTACTTATAGGCCTAAAGAAAAAAAATAAAATAAATAAATAATAATAAATAGACTCAAAACCAACACAAGGTAAATTCTTTCACTGCAATACCTCTACCCTGAGAAACTACATACAGGATAATCTGAAATTTGATTTAACTCTTGAGTAATTCAGACACAGTTATCAAGAGGCACTGTATGGTTCTCAACAGGGCTGTTCACAGCGGGTGGTCTGGTGGCTAGAGCCACTGGCTGCCCCATTGCACTCATTGGTTAACCACTTAAAAAAAACTTAAGTAAGATAACCTATTTGCAACACAACTGAGCCCCACATGGGTTGGCTGGCTGGGATTTAACAGCGTATAAAAAAAACTCTTTAAGAAAGAGCTCTAACCTTCTCTGATCCTCTTGATCTTCTCCAGCAGTTCAGTAACCTGAGAGTGATTCTCCTTGTTCTTATTGTTGAATGAGTGAAATCTGCCACTAAACTCTTCTGTAAGTGCCTGTAGATCTGGATTGTCTCTGATGTAATCATCTAATGATTGTTCCTTCAGATGATCAGCGTGAGTGAACAGAATGATGGTGTGATGTACAGCATCTTCTCCAAAGTTCTTCTGAATCCATGTCTTTGTGTTTTTCTCTTCTTCTGTGAATCTCATGTCCAGTCTGATGACCAGCAGAAACACATGAGGACCAGGAGCAGACATACGGACACACTTCACTATTTCATCTTTTATCTTCTCTGCTTGTGCATCAATCAGTCCTGGAGTGTCAATTATTTTCATGCTTTTTCTAGCCACATGTGCCGTATGTAGTTTGCAGGTTTTAGTAGAAAAATCCGCTGGATTTTTCCTCTTAAAATGATCTTGACCCATGATGGCATTTCCTGCAGCACTCTTTCCTGACCTAGTCCTTCCCAGAAGCACAATTCTTGGTTTATTTGACCCTGCCGTTCAGAATGTTAAAATCCAGAAATGATTACAATCTAGAAATTCAAAATGAACTAAATTACAGCAAACAAATTGTCAAAATAGATTTAATGATGTTAATTTAAAATGAACTGGAACATACAGTATGCAGTAACTGATGCAGGACGGATACTAAGACATTTACGTGGACATCAGTAATCTAATGATTTACCTTATTCTGAATGACACAATATTACGATTAAAGTGTTAACATGAGTTGCTTTTAGAATATTCCTTTCATGTTCTTGTTTCTTGTTTCCTTTCATGTTCTGTTTTAATGGCACACATAATAACATCACCACACACGCCATTCGATGTCCCCTCCAGATTTTCACATATCAACATACTAACATACTAACTCGTGGCCTCAAGATAAGTAACTCGTGGCCTCAAGATACTAACTCGTGGCCTCAAAATACTATCTCGTGGCCTCAAGATAAGTAACTCGTGGCCTCAAGATACTAACTCGTGGCCTCAAGATACTATCTTGTGGCCTTAAGATAAGTAACTCGTGGCCTCAAGATACTAACTCGTGGCCTCAAGATAAGTAACTCTTGGCCTCAAGATAAGTAACTCTTGGCCTCAAGATACTAACTCGTGGCCTCAAAATACTATCTCGTGGCCTCAAGATAAGTAACTCGTGGCCTCAAGATACTAACTCGTGGCCTCAAAATACTATCTCGTGGCCTCAAGATAAGTAACTCGTGGCCTCAAGATAAGTAACTCTTGGCCTCAAGATACTAACTCGTGGCCTCAAAATACTATCTCGTGGCCTCAAGATAAGTAACTCTTGGCCTCAAGATACTAACTCGTGGCCTCAAAATACTATCTCGTGGCCTCAAGATAAGTAACTCTTGGCCTCAAGATACTAACTCGTGGCCTCAAAATACTATCTCGTGGCCTCAAGATAAGTAACTCGTGGCCTCAAGATACTAACTCGTGGCCTCAAGATAAGTAACTCGTGGCCTCAAGATAAGTAACTCGTGGCCTCAAGATACTAACTCGTGGCCTCAAGATAAGTAACTCGTGGCCTCAAGATAAGTAACTCGTGGCCTCAAGATACTAACTCGTGGCCTCAAAATACTATCTCGTGGCCTCAAGATAAGTAACTCGTGGCCTCAAGATACTAACTCGTGGCCTCAAAATACTATCTCGTGGCCTCAAGATAAGTAACTCGTGGCCTCAAGATACTAACTCGTGGCCTCAAGATAAGTAACTCGTGGCCTCAAGATAAGTAACTCGTGGCCTCAAGATACTAACTCGTGGCCTCAAAATACTATCTCGTGGCCTCAAGATAAGTAACTCGTGGCCTCAAGATACTAACTCGTGGCCTCAAGATACTATCTTGTGGCCTTAAGATAAGTAACTCGTGGCCTCAAGATACTAACTCGTGGCCTCAAGATAAGTAAGTGTAATATAGTATCTTGAGGCCACGAGTTACTTATCTTGAGGCCACAAGTTACTTATCAAGTTACTTACTTATCAGTTAGTATCTTGAGGCCATGATTTACTTATCTTGAGGCCACGAGTAAGTATCTTGAGTGAAGTGAAAAGTGCTACACGACGGTAATAACTTGATTAAGGTGTGTACATGTCTGTACTGCACTTCAATAATGTGACTAAAATAGCAATACTCCACATGTCTTTATTCAATTTGTGATTACTTTGAGTATGACTTTGGCCATATTAAGGTAATCAAAAAAAACTCTGATTACATGGAAGATTCTTAATCAGAGTATTGGGTTACTCGTATTAAAATCTGAGTATTTTTGTCCATCTAAACAAACGGATTATTCCAATTTTACCATGATTAAGACAATACTCTGATTAAGAATCTACCATGTAATCAGTGTTTTTTTGATTACCTTAAGTTGGCATAATAAGTCATACTCAACATAATCAATATAATCAACATAATCAAATAAAAGTACAAATATCAAAAATAAATATTTAAAAAAACTTAACATCCAAAACTGTATATGGCATCATAACGAAGATGAACTATATGTTGATATGTGAAATTCTGGGTTAGACTTCGTATGGCGTCATGTGGTGATGTAATTACGTGTGCCATTAATCAATCTATGTACTATAACATTTAAAATGAGATCATGAAAGGAGAATTCTAAACGCAGCTCATGTAAACACCTCAATCGTAATGTTGTCTAAGGTAAATAATTAGATTACTGTTGTCCATTACAGCAACCTGGATAGATTTTATTTTTGCATTCCTGACACAAAATGCTGGTATTATTACATCGAAAATTTCTTATTATAGACACAAAAAGACAAACACACTTACAGAATTGTTTATTACGCTGAGCTTTCTGGTACATTTCAATGGTGTAGTGCAGTAATCCATTCTTCTCGACCATTTTATTTATTTTCTGTATGAGTTCAGTGACCTGAGAGTGATTCTCCTTGTTCTTATTGTTGAATGAGTGAAATCTGCCACTAAACTCTTCAGTAAGTGCCTGTAGATCTGGATTGTCTCTGATGTAATCATCTAATGATTGTTCCTTCAGATGATCAGCGTGAGTGAACAGAATGATGGTGTGATGTACAGCATCTTCTCCAAAGTTCTTCTGAATCCATGTCTTTGTGTTTTTCTTCTCATCTTTGAATCTCTTATCCAGTCTGATGACCAGCAGAAACACATGAGGACCAGGAGCAGACATACAGACACACTTTTCTAATTCATCTTTAATCTTCTCTTCAGGTGCATCAATCAGTCCTGGAGTGTCGATTATTTTCATGTTCTTTCCATCAACACAAGCTTCTTGTTTTTTACAGGTTTTAGAAAAACTCTGTCGGCCCACAATGGTTTCGACAGCACTGGTCTTTCCTGATCCAGTTTTACCCAGCAACACAATCTGAGGTTTTCCAGACCCTTCAATACAAATTTCAAATAATCAGTGTTTAGAATGCAGGCAATAAACAAACAGACAAACAAACCACAATAAAAAAGTACTAAATTAACTTAATGCTATGCAATATGGAATTAATCAGACATATATGTCATATCATATGATGGTGATAATATGTTTCAAAGACACACACACACACTCACTCACAGAACAGTTCTCTGTTTAATCTCCACTGAGCTTCTTCGAACATCTTATTAGTGTAGTACCCTTTTCCATTCTCTTTCATCCTCTCAATCTTCTCCAGAAGTTCAGTGACCTGTGAGCGGTTCTGCATGTCATTATTGTTTAATGAGTGAAATCTTCCATCGCACTCATTAACTAGCGCTTTGAGAGCATCAGATCTTCTGATATACTCATCTAATGGTTTTCCCTTCAGATGATCAGCGTGAGTGAACAGAATGATTGTGTAACGTGCAGCTTCTTTTCCAAAGTTCTTCTGAATCCAATTCACAGTGTTTTTCTCTTCTTCTGTGAATTTCACATCCAGTCTGATGACCAGCAGAAACACATGAGGACCAGGAAGTGACATCTCCACACAATTCTTTATTTCATGCTCCACTTTCTGTCCTGACATTCTCGTATCAAACAGGCCTGGAGTGTCAATGACTGAGATCCTCCGGTCACCAGTCAGATCTTCTATTTTCTTACACGTTTCAGTACATGACTCTTGTGAATCATCCACTGTAAAACACGGTGTGCCCAGTATAGTGTTTCCAGCTGAACTCTTTCCTGAACCAGTTTTACCCACCAGAACAATCCTGATATCAGATGAGTTTGATCCTTTGAACCAGATTAAAACACCCAGGATTGAACAAAGCATTTAATAATAATAATAACAATAATTACATTCAAATTATTACATGATTTGTAATGGTTTAATGTGTCAATTATATGGATAGTTCACCAAAAAATTATTTACCCACCCTCAAGCCATCTCCCACATGGAAAAAACCTATATTAACATATATGTTTTAATATAGGTTTTGATATAGGTTATATATATATATTTATATATACATACATACATACATACATACATATACAGTACATATATGCACACATATATTTACACATATGTGTACATATATGTACACATATATATGTGCATACATATACCTATATAGGTACATATATGCACGTATATATGCACCTATATGTTCACCTATAAAATCCATTAAAATTATAAAATCTATTAAAATCCATAGCTGCTAGGCAACATAAATAAAAGTCCAAAATATAGAAATGAAAGTACAGAAAACATTGCTTTTGCATTGCATTTGGTGGATGTAACGGTGAATGTGTGGATGTGTATGAGCTGTGATGTGAATCTGGAAGTGACTTGAAATTGAAAAAAACGTTTGACAAAATAAAAATTAAAAACCATTTTGCTATACATTTCCTTCTTTTCCACTATCTTCATACAAGAAAGAATTGACCTTGTAAATGTTTCTGGAAAACATGTAGATATCATAGTTAAATATCATGTTAATATATTGCCATAGTTAAATTCCATAACATGCCAATTACATGTGATACCAATTTCACGTGTTCACACATACATAAGTTCTTGCATAATTTTTTTTTCGTTAATTTTTAGTTTTTGCCTTGATAATAGAAAATATGAGCTAGGCATCATGTATGACAGTCAAAAATGAGATATGAGCTACAAAATGACCAGATCCTGCCATTAGCTATATAGAAGACATATCTTGTATGTATAGGGCTTATATGTGGATATGAAGAAGCAATACAGGAGACCTATATTTCCTGTATATGCACATATATGCACCTCAATTTTGCCTATATGTGGCATATATACGCATATATGCAGTATATGAATAAAGGGTGAATAAAGGCCTTATGTTTGTGTATAATATCCATATTTAAAACCTTATGAACTGTAATATCTAGCTTTGTAAATATCAATGTATCCAGAATTGTGCAACTATACTCCATTGTGTGACTGATCATTTCTTCCATTACATACGATGAAGGGCAAATGGTCATTTTGAACCCTGACACAGGGGCATAGCTATCATTTGTGAAGTGAGGGGTACAGAAATGTAATAATACTTTTGTTTGTCTAATTGACAGTTTTTTTTAGTATTATTTATTTTGGGATATGGGACCAAGGGTGAGAAGGAATAGGAAGGGGTCGGTAAGGAGGCTGGCCGGAGGGGAGTTCTTAGAATTGGTCTATGTGCACACAGCACAGACGGCCACAAAATGATGAGTATCTTGTTCGCGGGTGGGCCACCATAAACGAGTGCCCCTAATGCCGGTATAGGCAGCCAGTTTAGATGAGTGAGCCCACTGAAGTAGCGCCAGACGAGCAGAAGCGGAGATGAAAAGGAGATTTCTGGGACATTTACGAATCGAAGCGTCAGGCTTTACGTTCTTAGAACCGGGTCGGTAGGAAATAGAACAGTCAAAACAGGTAAAAAAAACAATGCCCAGCAAACCTGACGACCATTTAATCTCTTGGCTGAACGAATATACTTGAGGCTCCTATGGTCTGTCCACACAATGAAAGGAACGTAGGAACCCTCCAACCACTGACGCCATTATCCTAGGGCAAGGTGAATAGCAAGTAGTTTGCAGTTACCCACGTCGTAATTTTGCTCAGAGGGAGATAACCAATGTGAAAAATACGCACAGGGATGGACTTTCCATCAGAGGAGAAACGCTGGGAGAGTATGGCCCCAACGCCTACCTCAGATGCTTCAACCTCGACAATAAACTGCTCGGAAGTGTCGGCAGTCATAAGGATGGGTGCTGAAGTGAAAAGGATCTTAAGATGGTTGAAAACATTCTGGCCAGACACTTAAAACTGGTCTTGAAGTTACAAATAAAGCGGCAATAAAAATTAGCAAACCCCAAGAAACGCTGCAGAGCGACGTGAGAGTCAGGGACTGTGGGATTAAAATCCTGCCATGATTCAAAACTGAAAATAAAGTTCTGAAAGGTTGAAACTAAGTGTTCGAAAACTCAAAATCTTACAAAAAAAGTTTTGCAAGATCAAAAAATAAGATTTGCAAGCTTGAAAAATGTAAAAAAAAGTATCTCTGCAAACATTATGTTGTTTTTGAGATTTCCTTCAGAACTGCAACATTTTTTGTTTTACGATGTTTCAAGTTTCAAATTTGTCACTGTTCTCCCAGTGTATAGTTTGTTTTCCAGATTTGAAACCTTGTAAATGGTGATCTGAAAACTGGTGTGCGAATAGGTGAAAAAAAGTTTTGAAACTCTGAAAACTGAGGTTCAAAAGGGCGAAACTTATTACATTACATTACATTTGCACTCCTATTGCAGACAATTTTTCAGAGCCGAGTTTACAACACCCACTTTGCGGAGATACGCCCACACAGTCAGCTTGCGACTCACGTGATTTGTGGTTTCGTTGTCACGCAGCTCTGCTCTGAAACTGAAACTCAGACTGAGCGAAAATGAAGCTTCGCAACCTCGCAACTAAAAAAAAGGCTGGAGGGAGGGCCTTCTGCTCTTGGCCAATGCTTTGCTGTCTGCTGACGTACAGTCCAATCACAAGTCGTATTTACTGGAAAGGTGGGATTGACCGACTGCTCCGTCAATGACAAAAGCACACAGGATACGCAAACAGAGGATGCACAGATTTCTGGCCACAAGGCGGTCCCGTCTAGGATGGTTAGGTCCGGTCCTAAAATGTAAAAAAAGGTTACCAACTTGTCGCTGGAATTCACCATACAATTGCCAGTAGCCACTGAGTTTACCACTGATAGACCTGCAGTGCATCATTACTCACCTCACGCAGTGAACGACTCACTTTCCTCAACTCAGTTTCTTTTTCGGGGGCGGGGGGTTGGTCCTGTAGCTAATTTCACACAATGATTACAAATTACAAAATTTACTGAAATATTTTAATGAAAAAAAATACACTGTACACTTTTCTGAATATTTAAATATAATATCTAAATATTCTTTTGGATGCACTATAAAAGTCACTTTAATTGTAATATTCGGTCTCTACATGAAGACAGAGTCAGTGGTCCACTGCGTGAGGAAAGGGAGTCAGCAGATGAGGAAAGTGAGTCGTGAGGAAAGTGAGTGGTGAGGAAAGTGAGTCGTTCGCTGAGGAAAGTGAGTTGTTTGCAGTGTGAGGAAAGTGAGTCATGAGTTGTTTGCTGCTTGAGGAAAATAAGTCGTTCACTGCGTGAGGAAAGTGAGTCGTTCGCTGCGTGAGGAAAGTGAGTCATTCGCTGAGGAAAGTGAGTCGTTCGCTGCGTGAGGAAAGTGAGTCATTCGCTGAGGAAAGTGAGTCGTTCGCTACGTGAGGAAAGTGAGTCGTTCGCTGCGTGAGGAAAGTGAGTCATTCGCTGAGGAAAGTGAGTCGTTCGCTACGTGAGGAAAGTGAGTCATTCGCTGCTTGAGGAATGTGAGTCACCAGCTGCATGAGGAAATTGAGTTGCCAGCTGAGGAAAGTGAGTCGTGAGGAAAGTGAGTCGTTCGCTGCATGAGGAAAGTGAGTCGTTCGCTGAGGAAAGTAAGTTGTGAGGAAATTGAGTCGTTCGCTGCGTGAGGAAAGTAAGTCGTTCGCTGAGGAAAGTGAGTTGTTTGCTGCATGTGGAAAGTGAGTCGTTCGCTAAGGAAAGTGAGTTGTTTGCTGCATGAGGAAAGTGAGTCGTGAGTTGTTTGCTGCTTGAGGAAAGTGAGTCGTTGCTGCGTGAAGAAAGTGGGTCGTTCGCTGCTTGAGGAAAGTGAGTCGTTCGCTGTGTGAGGAAAGTGAGTCATTCGCTGAAGAATGTGAGTTGTTTGCTGCTTGAGGAAAGTGAGTCGTTCGCTGCGTGAAGAAAGTGAGTCGTTCGCTGCATGAGGAAAGTGAGTCGTGAGGAAAGTGAGTCGTTCGCTGCGTGAGGAAAGTGAGTCGCCAGCTGAGGAAAGTGAGGCGTTCGCTGTGTGAGAAAAGTGAGTCGTTCGCTGTGTGAGGAAAGTGAGTCATTCGCTGAGGAAAGTGAGTTGTTTGCTGCATGAGGAAAGTGAGTCGTTCGCTGCGTGAGGAAAGCGAGTCGTTCTCTGTGTGAAAAAAGTGAGTCGTTCGCTGAGGAAAGTGAGTCGTTCGCTGCGTGAGGAAAGTGAGTCATTCACTGCGTGAGGAAAGTGAGTCGTTCACTGCGTGAGGACAGTGAGTCGTTCGCTAAGGAAAGTAAGTTGTTTGCTGCATGAGGAAAGTGAGTTGTGAGTTGTTTGCTGCTTGAGGAAAGTAAGTCGTTGCTGCGTGAGGAAAGTGAGTCGTTCGCTGCGTGAGGAAAGTGAGATGTTCGCTGCATGAGGAAAGTGAGTCGTTCTCTGCGTGAGGAAAGTGAGATGTTCGCTGCATGAGGAAAGTGAGTCATTCACTGCGTGAGGAAAGTGAGTCACCGGCTGCGTGAGGAAAGAGAGTCGTCAGCTGAGGAAAGTGAGACGTTCGCTGCGTGAGGAAAGTGAGTCGTTCGCTGCATGAGGAAAGTGAGTCGTTCGCTGCGTGAGGAAAGTGAGTCGTTCGCTGCATGAGGAAAGTGAGTCGTTCTCTGCGTGAGGAAAGTGAGTCACCGGCTGCGTGAGGAAAGAGAGTCGCCAGCTGAGGAAAGTGAGACGTTCGCTGTGTGAGGAAAGTGAGTCGTTCGCTGCATGAGGAAAGTGAGTTGTTCGCTGCGTGAGGAAACTGAGTCGTTCGCTGCGTGAGGAAAATGAGTCGTTCGCTGCATGAGGAAAGTGAGTCGTTCGCTGCGTGAGGAATGTGAGTCAATGTGAGTCACCGGCTGCGTGAGGAAAGAGAGTCGCCAGCTGAGGAAAGTGAGACATTCGCTGCGTGAGGAAAGTGAGTCGTTTGCTGTGTGAGGAAAGTGAGTCGTTCCCTGAGGAAAGTGAGTTGTTTGCTGCGTGAGGAAAGTGAGTCGTTCGCTGCGTGAGGAAAGTGAGTCGTTCCCTGAGGAAAGTCAGTTGTTCGCTGAGGAAAGTGAGTTGTTTGTTGCGTGAGGAAAGTGAGTCGTTCGCTACGTGAGGAAAGTGGGTCATTCACTGAGGAAAGTGAGTTGTTTGCTGCTTGAGGAAAGTGAGTCGTTCGCTGCGTGAGGAAAGTGAGTCGTTCTCTGTGTGAAGAAAGTGAGTCGTTCGCTGAGGAAAGTGAATCGTTCACAGCGTGAGGAAAGTGAGTCACCGGCTGCGTGAGGAAAGTCAGTCGCCAGATGAGGAAAGTTCGCTGCATGAGGAAAGTGAGTCGTTTGCTGCGTGAGGAAAGTGAGTCAGCGGCTGCGTGAGGAAAGAGAGTCGTCAGCTGAAGAAAGTGAGACGTTCGCTGCGTGAGGAAAGTGAGTCGTTCGCTGCATGAGGAAAGTGAGTCGTTCGCTGCGTGAGGAAAGTGAGTCGTTCGCTGCATGAGGAAAGTGAGTCATTCTCTGCGTGAGGAAAGTGAGTCACTGGCTGCGTGAGGAAAGAGAGTCGCCAGCTGAGGAAAGTGAGACGTTCGCTGTGTGAGGAAAGTGAGTCGTTCGCTGCATGAGGAAAGTGAGTTGTTCGCTGCGTGAGGAAAGTGAGTCGTTCGCTGCGTGAGGAAAGTGAGTCGTTCGCTGCATGAGGAAAGTGAGTCGTTCGCTGCGTGAGGAATGTGAGTCACCGACTGCGTGAGGAAAGTGAGTCGTTCGCTGCATGAGGAAAGTGAGTTGTTCGCTGCGTGAGGAAAGTGAGTTGTTCGCTGCGTGAGGAAAGTGAGTCGTTCGCTGCGTGAGGAAAGTGAGTCGTTCGCTGCATGAGGAAAGTGAGTCGTTCGCTGCATGAGGAAAGTGAGTCGTTCGCTGCGTGAGGAAAGTGAGTTGTTCGCTGCGTGAGGAAAGTGAGTCACCGGCTGCGTGAGGAAAGAGAGTCGCCAGCTGAGGAAAGTGAGACATTCGCTGCGTGAGGAAAGTGAGTCGTTTGCTGTGTGAGGAAAGTGAGTCGTTCCCTGAGGAAAGTGAGTTGTTTGCTGCGTGAGGAAAGTGAGTCGTTCGCTGCGTGAGGAAAGTGAGTCGTTCCCTGAGGAAAGTCAGTTGTTCGCTGAGGAAAGTGAGTTGTTTGCTGCGTGAGGAAAGTGAGTCGTTCGCTACGTGAGGAAAGTGGGTCATTCACTGAGGAAAGTGAGTTGTTTGCTGCTTGAGGAAAGTGAGTCGTTCGCTGCGTGAGGAAAGTGAGTCGTTCTCTGTGTGAAGAAAGTGAGTCGTTCGCTGAGGAAAGTGAGTCGTTCACAGCGTGAGGAAAGTGAGTCACCGGCTGCGTGAGGAAAGTTAGTCGCCAGCTGAGGAAAGTGAGTCGTGAGGAAAGTGAGTCGTTCGCTGTCTGAGGAAAGTGAGTCGTTTGCAGAGGAAAGTGAGTCGTGAGGAAAGTGAGTCATTCACTGCGTGAGGAAAGTGAGTCGTTTGCTGCATGAGGAAAGTGAGTTGTTCGCTGAGGAAAGTGAGTTGTTTGCTTCTTGAGGAAAGTGAGTCGTTCGCTGCGTGAGAAAAATGAGTCATTCGCTGCGTGAGGAAAGTGAGTCGTTCGCTGAGGAAAGTGAGTCGTTCGCTGCGTGAGGAAAGTGAGTCACCGGCTGCGTGAGGAAAGTGAGTCGCCAGCTGAGAAAAGTGAGTCGTGAGGAAAGTGAGTCGTTCGCTGCCTGAGGAAAGAGAATCGTGAGGAAAGTGAGTCGTTCGCTGCCTGAAGAAAGAGAGTCGTGAGGAAAGTGAGTCGTTCGCTGCCTGAGGAAAGTGAGTCGTGAGGAAAGTGAGTCGTTCGCTGCGTGAGGAAAGTTAGTCACCGGCTGCGTGAGGAAAGTGAGTCGCCAGCTGAGAAAAGTGAGTCGTGAGGAAAGTGAGTCGTTCGCTGCCTGAGGAAAGAGAGTCGTGAGGAAAATGAGTCGTTCGCTGCCTGAGGAAAGAGAGTCGTGAGGAAAGTGAGTCGTTCGCTGCCTGAGGAAAGTGAGTCGTGAGGAAAGTGAATCATTCGCTGAGGAAAGTGAGTCATTCGCTGCGTGAGGAAAGTGAGTCGTTCGCTGCGTGAGGAAAGTGAGTTGTTCGCTGCGTGAGGAAAGTGAGTCACCGGCTGCGGGAGGAAAGTGAGTCGCCAGCTGAGGAAAGTGAGTCGTGAGGAAAGTGAGTTGTTCGCTGCCTGAGGAAAGTGAGTCGTTCGCTGAAGAAAGTGAGTCATGAGGAAAGTGAGTTGTTCGCTACGTGAGGAAAGTGAGTCGTTCGCTGAGGAAAGTGAGTTGTTTGCTGCATGAGGAAAGTGAGTCGTTCGCTGAGGAAAGTGAGTTGTTCGCTGCGTGAGGAAAGTGAGTCGTTCGCTGCGTGAGGAAAGTGAGTCGTTCGCTGCGTGAGGAAAGTGAGTCGTTTGCTGCGTGAGGAAAATGAGTCATTCGCTGCGTGAGGAAAGTGAGTCGTTCGCTGAGGAAAGTGAGTCGTTCGCTGCGTGAGGAAAGTGAGTCGTTCGCTGAGGAAAGTGAGTCGTTCGCTGCGTGAGGAAAGTGAATCACCGGCTGCGTGAGGAAAGTGAGTCATTCGCTGCGTGAGGAAAGTGAGTCGTTCGCTGAGGAAAGTGAGTCGTTCGCTGCGTGAGGAAAGTGAATCACCGGCTGCGTGAGGAAAGTGAGTCGCCAGCTGAGGAAAGTGAGTCGTGAGGAAAGTGAGTCGTTCGCTGAAGAATGTGAGTTGTTTGCTGTTTGAGGAAATTGAGTCGTTCACTGCGTAAGGAAAGTGAGTCGCCGGCTGAGTAAATGAGTCGTGAGGAAAGTGAGTCGTTCGCTGCGTGAGCTGCGCAATTGTATCGTGGATTCCAGCGACAAGTTGGTAACCTTTTTTACATTTTAGGACCGGACCTTACCATCCTAGACGGGACCGCCTTGTGGCCAGAAATCTGTGCAATCCTCTGTTTGCGTATCCTGTGCACTTTTGTCATTGACGGAGCAGTCGGTCAATCCCACCTTTCCAGTAAATACGACTTGTGATTGGACTGTACGTCAGCAGACAGCAAAGCATTGGCCAAGAGCAGAAGGCCCTCCCTCAAGGCTTTTTTTAAGTTGCGAGGTTGCGAAGCTTCATTTTCGATCAGTCTGAGTTTCAGAGTTTCAGAGCAGAGCTGCGTGACAACGAAACCACAAATCACGTGAGTCGCAAACTCGCAACTGTGAGGGCGTATCTGCGCAAAGTGGGTGTTGTAAACTCGGCTCTGAAAAAAATTGTCTGCAATAGGAGTGCAAATGTAATGTAATGTAATAAGTTTCACCCTTTCGAACCTCAGTTTTTTTGAAAACTTTTTTTCACCTATTCGCACACCAGTTTTCAGATCACCATTTACAAGGTTTCAAATCTGGAAAACCAACTATACACTGGGAGAACAGTGACAAATTTGAAACTCTGAAAAAATTATTGCACAACACCGTTAAAAAGACTGTTGCACTTCTGAAGAAGGAAAACTCAAAAACAAAATTATGTTTGCAGAGATTTAATTTTTTTCTACCACTTTGCAAGCCTGCGAAGCTCTGTTTTCAGAGTTTCAAAAAAAATTTCACACATTCGCACACCAGTTTTCAGATCACCATTCATAAGGTTGCAAACCTGGAAAACAAACTAATACAGTGGGAGAACACTGACAAATTTGAAACTCTGAAAAATTATTTGCGCAACATCGTAAAAACATGTTGCAGATCTGAAGAAGCAAATCTCAAAAAAACAATGTTTGCAGATATATATATATATATATATATATATATATATATATATATATATATATATATATATATATATTTTTTTTTTTTTTTTTTTTTTTTTTTTTCAAGCTTGCAAATCTTATTTTTCGATCTTGCTAAACTTTTTTCGTAAGATTTTGAGTTTTCAAACACTTAGTTTCAACCTTTAATTTTCAGTTTTGAATCATGGCAGGATTTTAATCCCATAATAATAATCTGGCAAAGGAGGAGGAAAGAAGTAGGAGAGTTAATTTAGGGAGAAGGGAGAACAGGTGTAAAAGGATTAAGCACGAAGACTAGAGTAAATGAGGAACAGCTGAAGGAGATTAATAGAGCAAAGGGAAATGTGTGTGCGTAATAGGAGAGTGAGTGTGTGTGTGATAAAGAGAGGGAGAAAGAGAAAGAAGTCAGGATCATGACATTAAACTTCACTGAAATGCTTGTGTTGAAATGTTTTGCTTTGTACCCATGATAATACTATGTTGGATGTTAAGTTTTGTTAAAGCCACTGGTAGAAAGCCTTTGCGCTAGGTTTACAATCAATGTGCATAACAGTGACTATAAAATATGTATTTTAAGTAAGGATATTACATTTATGAATTTTGATATTGTGATATGCACTACTTTGCACTGTTTTTGATTGGACATTGGACTAGTAGACTTGGAAACCCTTGTGTAGAGAAGATACTTTCAATTAAGGACTGTATCATATGTTTCCAACTAAACTAAATTATTTTTCTTTATCACTTGGCCCACCCCCTCTCTCATGTCTGGAGATGGGCCTGCTGTCAGTCAAACTCTTGGCGAAGGATCAGTTAGCACTGTATTATTCAGATGCTTTTTATCATCTGGAGATGACATGAAAAACACATATAAAGCATATATTGTCACAATTGTGTGTTTACTGTCTTATTTCACATGCGACTGGATTAGATACTCATGTGCTGGATTGTCATGAGTTGGCTAAAGCAGGATGCTACATTAGAGGGGATTTAGAAGTGAGAATAAGCAATGCCGACTGACAAAGAACATACAGCTTGGAAGAGCCAGGATGTTTTTAAATATAACTGATTGTATTCATCTGAAAGAAGAAAGTCATATATACCTAGAATGACTTGAGGGTGAGTAAATCATGGTGTCATTTTCATTATTGGGTGAACTAACCCTATAAAATTAATGACATTTAAAAAACTAATAAATATTAGGTAAAAAAAAAAAAAAAAAGTCAATTAAACTATGTACTTATGGCATTGACTTGTGTCCTTTGTTGTGTCCTTTCATGAGCCCCTGAGTTGTCTAGAAGGTGATACTGATTCTCTGAAATGATATTGCAATACAGTTGTGACAGATGAACATTCATACGTCTACATGCAGAGTTGAGGAAGTTACTCATGTTAAAAGTAGTTAAACAGATAGCATTCACTTCACAGTTACCCTTTAATTGCTGCCTGCATTATATTTAATAAAGCACATGCAAAAGACCTGAACCAGAAGAGACAAAACCTGTTTTACAGAATACGGAAGTGCATTCTGCAACCCCCCCCCCCCCCCCCCCCCGCTGGGTGTGTCGAGAAAGACATACAAAATATGAACAAAATGGATTTCCTCCAGGACAGGTTTGAAAACCCCTGATTTACACAACCTCTATACCATAACACAGAGGTTTTGTTGTTTTAACAGAAAACAATTTTGAATCGTTGGAGTTAATATTCGAAATTTCACAAGTTTATCTTTTGAGAGAAGCTGCTTGTATTAAAAGTTTTAATAATCTAGAAAGTGTGTTTATTTATATGATAGGGTAAATGAATATCAGGAAACCAGATGACGGAAATTAAACCATACATATGGGTTGTCATTCTCAAAGTAATTGTGAAACCAAATAATTGTAACGTTAAGTCGGTTAGTTGAAAAAGTAGCAAAATATGGAAAAAAGCTGAAAGCATTTGAGCCACTGTCGGACTATTTAAACTATAGTTATACAGAAAGTTAACAGAATTTGTACATTTACTATGAGTCTTAAGGGCTTCATACATACATAACACAATTAAAGATAATATTTATATATAGTTATTGTGAAAGCATGCTTTGGTAAATCTCTGAATATTGCCGAAGGATGACAAGGACAATAAAAACAAGATAAAAAAAATGAAACTGGAAAAGTGGATAAAATGTGAAATGACTAAAGAGATCTTACCAGATGAATCACTGTCATCGTCTGGAATTAGACGTTCTATAAAATTACAAAGATTGATTTTTTTTGTTGTTTTTTTTAGTATTTATAAATATCAAATAAATATTATTTATATATTCTGATTGTATCCATATACCAGGTTATATACTTCTGAATGTACTCACCTGTCTCACTCATTTTGTTTTGTTTTTTTAGTTTGGTTTTGAAAACTTCTAAAGAAGCTGTAAAAAAAAGAAAGAAAACAAGACAGAAAGAAAGAAAGAAAGAACTTAATAAATAAATAAAAAGGTAAATAAATTATGTAATTATTTTTAAGCACACATTGTCATTTTTGCAATTGAAACCCAGCCTCACTGGCCTCTTCCTACGTTCTTTTAAAAATATACATACAATTCACTGTAGTTTCCAGCTGAAATGAATAAATACAGGGGCAGTAAAACTCCACATTTTAATTTAAACAACAATTTTTAATTTTATGACATCAAAACACATTTATCATTGCTTTTAAACATTTATATTTTGATGTTTGTATTACATAAAACACAAATAGCAAGGTTTGCACACCACAGCTCCAAAAGTAGAAAAGTATTTTTGTTCTTACCACAGGTGAAGTTTCGAGTCTACAACACATACATAGTTCAGCCCTTATATACAGCACATACTTGAACCACATGATGATCCAAAACACACACACACACACACACACACACACACACACACACAGTTAGTCTACTACAGAACGCATAGCCAGGTATTTTTTTTTTTTTTTTATAAATGAAAAGACAAGAAAAGAAGGAAAAGTGCTAGTATTAGTTGGTTAAGTGCTGGTGAAAAAGATGAGTCTTTAGATGTTTCTTGAAAATGATTAAAGACTCAGCTGTATGAATTGAAATTGGGAGGTCATTCCACCAGCTGGACACAGTCCAGGAGAAGATCGTGAGAGTGATTTTGGGATGGCACCACACGGCGTCGTTCACTTGCAGAGCGCAGACTTCTGGAGGGCACATAAGATTTAACCAGTGATCGTCTTGCCGTGCCAGTGTTCGTCTTGTAGGCAAGCATCAGTACCTTGAATTTGATGCGAGCAGCTACCGGTAGCCAGTGTAACCTGATGAGGAGAGGAGTAACGTGAGCTTTTTTTGGCTCATTGAAGACAACCCTCGCTGCTGCATTCTGGATCAATTGCAGAGGATTGACAGTACATGCAGGAAGGCCCACCAGGAGAGCATTACAATAGTCCAGTCTGGAGAGAACAAGAGCTTGGACAAGAAGTAGGGTGGCTTGCTCTAACAGGAAGGGTCTAATCTTCCTAATGTTGTATAAGGCAAACCTGCAGGACCGGGTCGTTGTACCAATGTGGTCTGTGAAGCTTAACTGATGATCCATCACAACTCCTAGGTTTCTGGCTGTCCTCGAAGGAGTAATGGTTGATGAGCCCAGCTGTATAGAGAAGTTGTGATGAAGCAATGGGTTAGCTGGAATCACCAGGAGTTCTGTCTTAGTAAGGTTAAGCTGAAGGTGATGGTCATTCATCCAGCTAGAGATGTCACTCAGACAGGCTGAAATGCAAGCAGCTACCGTCGGGTCATCTGGTTGGAATGAGAAGTAGAGTTGGGTGTCATCAGCGTAGCAGTGATAAGAAAAGCCATGCTTCTGAATGACAGATCCTAATGATGTCATGTAGATGGAGAAGAGAAGTGGTCCAAGTACTGAGCCTTGAGGAACCCCAGTAGCAGGAAGTTGTGATTTAGAAACATCACCCCTCCAAGACACACTGAAGAATCTGTCAGAGAGGTAGGACTTAACCCACAGGAGTGCAGTTCCAGAGATGCCCATCTTTCTGAGGGTGGACAGGAGAATCTGGTGAGTAACGTTGTCAAACGCAGCAGAAAGGTCCAGTAAGATGAGTACTGAGGATTTTGAAGCTGCTCTTGCTAGTCGCAGGGCTTCAGTAACCGAGAGCAGAGCAGTCTCAGTTGAGTGGCCACTTTTGAAAGCAGATTGGTTGCTGTCCAGGAGGTTGTTCTGTACAAGGAACATAGAGAGCTGGTTGAACACAGCTTGCTCAAGTGTCTTTGCAATTAATGGAAGAAGGGATACCGGTCTGTAGTTTTCAAGAAGTGCTGGATTTAGAGATGGTTTCTTGAGCAGTGGGCTTACCCGAGCCTGCTTGAATGCTGAGGGAAATGTTCCAGAGTAAAGAGAGGAGTTGATAATGCACTGTAAAACCCGACAAGTAAACTTAACTCAAACCGTTTGAGTAAACAGATTGCCTTGATTTAAACCATGTAAGTTTTAAAACTTTGCATTCAAGTAATTAAGTGATTAACTAAGTGCTGATTGTTAATTAGTGATTAACAGCTGCTGTTAACAAACAGAATCACTGAAGAAAAGAGAAACACAAGAACTACTACAACTGACTTCAGACACAGCCTTAGATGAAATCAACTGAAATAAAATACATGAAATCTCTCAAGATCTGATTAAACAACCCCACAAACAGCATCACCAGCTCCACTTATTAATAACCAGACTGACTTTATTTCTGTCAGACGTCTACAGAAGATCTTATTGAGAATGAACTAAGGTTTAGATGTTGATTTATTGTTTCATTTGAAGTAACCATGTTAGAGATCAGTGTTTGCTTTAGTTGGGCTCTTGACCCTTGACTTCTGTCTTTGTGTTTTCTCTGGCTGTTATAACCATGTGTTTCTAAAACATATTTGTTGTATTCAAAAGCCCAGAAGAAATGCCATCAGGTGTTAACCTGTACCTAGGTGTAGGTTGTTATACTTTATATTGGTAATGGTAATCATCAATTATTGAACTCTACTGAGTCTGATGAAGTAGGTATTGTGTAATTTGATTGATTATAGTAAAAGTGATTCTAAGAGCCAGTGGTTCTGTGATAATCAGTTAATCTGAATGACTTTTCAAATAGTGTGGTCTTCTACGATGTCAATTAGTCAAACACAGACATCAATAATCAGAATATGAACCTCAACAATGGTGAGGCAATCGCTTTCCTCAAACGGTTTGAGTTAACATAACTTGTCAGGTTTGAGTGAGGCTGTGTCTGAAGTCAGCTGTAGTTCCTTTCTCTCTTTTCTTCAGTGATTCTGTTTGTTAACAGCAGGTGTTCATCATTAAACTCAATTATCACTCAATTAATCACTTAATTACTTAATTGCAATGTATATATTCTTTCAGTGAACTCAACTGAATTAAGTTCAGAGTACTCATAAATGTTAGTTTTTTCAACTTAAACGGTTTAAGGGAATCGGTTTCCTCAAATGGTTTGTGTTAACATAACTTAAGGATATCTGTTTACTCAAACCATTTGAGTTAAGTTTACTTGTTGGGTTTTACAGTCAAGGCAATCGGTTTACTCAAACGGTTTGAGTTAAGTTAACTTGTCAGGTTTTACAGTGTACACAAAGAAAAACTTCCTCTTGAAATGTAGTTCAGCAACCAAACAGACCAAAAGGACGAAATTTATAGTACACCAATCAGTGCTTTTGTTCTCTTGTTGCTAGGCAGAATTCCTCCCATGGCCAATCACATTGAAGGAAGAACAGAGTGACGTTGAGTTTTTCCAAAGGATTACTCATGATTTTGAGCTCACAACACTTGAAATCTTAAGTTTATGCCTTTTGAAGGTAAATTAGTTAAATTAACTTTTTTAAGTGACAGGGCCAAAATGCAAAATTTTAAGTAATGTTTAGTCAACATTACTTGATTTTTTAAGTCAAGACAACATTAGGGTTTACAGTGAAGGAGGTGAGTGGGGATCGGATCAAGTGGACAAGTAGTAGGATGATTGGACAAGAGAAGTTTGGAGACATCCATCTCTGAGAGTGGGGAGAAGGAGGAGAAAGAGTGTGTGTCAGTCATTGTGAAGTTGTCCTCAGTGGGTTTTCCATTTCTTTTAGAAAAACAGAGAAGACAGGTTTACAGTTGGAGAATTTGCTTTTGTGAATATGAAATTTGTTTAGGAAAATTTTTAAATTAATAAAAAACTGATATTTTTGTTTGTGGTGTCAGAGTCATAATACCCAAATATAATGTTTTTTTTATATGTACTGAAAAGCCTGGCAAAATCTTTCTTTTGACAAACACAACAATGTCATCCCAAAGTTTCTGAGTGCAGTGACATGACCAAAATAAGTGTACAGCTTAAAATAAATGTCTTTCACTTTGTCTGTGAAAAATAATTTTTGGGGTAGAGACCAGATTTAATCACCGCGAGCGCTTTCAATATGCGCGACGCACGCCACTGAGTGACGCCTGTACTTCCCGGTCAGAGAGCACCTGTCCAACAAAAGCTCACTATCCAATCAGAGTGGATCACTGTTAACCCCGCCCCCACGAGAGGTTTGTGTCCAAACTCCAAACGTAAAACTGCGAAGCAAAAGCGAAATCTGTGGTAATGCATTCATAATACATGATTAGCGAAAACGAATCTTTGAAAAACAATAACAAAAATGAAGCATATTTGAAGAGTCTGTTACAATTGTGCAACTGTGTTAATTTTTTTCATTTTCAATGTGTTTTTCTTCTTTTGTAATGGCATATGTTTGATATTTTCTGAAAAAGTTATGTTCAGTTTTATAAAGCTACGTTCATTATTATAGAACTAAAAGTAAATCCATAGATAATCCGAAAGGGAAACTCTAAATTTAGCTGACTAAACCACCCTGTCAAACAGGAAAAGTTATTTATGAATTGATCACCTACAAAGGGCACACAGGAATGTGGTTTCAAAGACAGAGGCCTGACACGCAGATACTAAACACTTCCCATAACACCCTATGTACTTGCTACATCATTAGAAGAATGGCATCTACGCTAATATTAGTCTGTTTCCCTCTTATTCCGAGGTCACCGTAGCCACCAGATCCAGTCTGTGTCCAGATCAGAGGGTCACTGCAGTCACCCGGATCCAGTACGTATCCAGACCAGATGCTGGATCAGCACCTAGAAAGGACCTCTACATCCCTGAAAGACAGCGGAGACCAGGACAACTAGAGCCCCAGATACAGATCCCCTGTAAAGACCTTGTCTCAGAGGAGCACCAGGACAAGACCACAGGAAACAGATGATTCTTCTGCACAATCTGACTTTGCTGCAGTCTGGAATTGAACTACTGGTTTCGTCTGGTCAGAGGAGAACTGGCCCCCCAACTGAGCCTGGTTTCTCCCAAGGTTTTTTTCTCCATTCTGTCACCGATGGAGTTTCGGTTCCTTGCCGCTGTCGCCTCTGGCTTGCTTAGTTGGGGTCACTTCATCTACAGCGATATCATTGACTTGATTGCAAATAAATGCACAGACACTATTTAACTGAACAGAGATGACATCACTGAATCCAATGATGAACTGCCTTTAACTATCATTTTGCATTATTGACACTGTTTTCCTAATGAATGTTGTTCAGTTGCTTTGACGCAATCCTTTTTGTTTAAAGTGCTTTTTATCTAAAGGTGACTTGACTAAAGTACAAAAAGCTTTATTTCAGCAGTCATTAAGTACTAATCTTAAAAATCATAATCCTCGAATCTCGGGCTGGCAATACCATGACATAGGTGCCCTTAAGGCACTGAACCCCCAACTGCTCCCCGGGCGCCGCAACATAAATGATGAACACTGCTCCGGGTGTGTGCTCACAGTGTGTGTGTGTGTGTGTGTTCACTGCTGTGTGTGTGCACTTCGGATGGGTTAAATGCAGAGCATGAATTCTGAGTATGGGTCACCATACTTAGCTGAATGTCACGTCACTATAGAATAGAGAACCAGAGCGGGAAGACCTCATTGAAATCTCCAGAGGGCTATATAAACACTAGGTGATTTATGTTGGAGATGGATATGTGATTCACTGGTTTTTGTTTGTTTGTTTTACAAGCCTTTTGAGCTAAACTTGTATTGAATCTGAAACTTTCCATTTGAGTCAGGATTATTTTTGCTTTTCCATTTCTTTCTCTGTAGCTGTGTATTCTAACACTGGAGACACAGTGAAGAAAGAAAACCTTGAGAATGTGGCTGGCAATGAAGAATACCACATCAACAATCAACTAGATAACAAACATGAGCCACATCCCATTGAAGATATTCTACAGGAAGCAGAAAGCCTTGTGGGAAGGGAATTTTCATATAATGTGGCAACAAGCAAATGTGAGCACTTTGCTACAATGTTGAGATACTCAAATACAGAATTAAATTATAATCCTAATAATAAAATTATTTTAAACATTTTGTCATAATACAGTCTCTAATCCTGTGTCTTCGAGACATTTATCAGATTAAATTCCCAATAGCAACCGGTTTTCAAACAGTGATGTAAAATACTTTCTGTATATTCTAATCGGTGCAAGATCATGCCAATGCAACGCTTGTCTGGAGAAAATTATTCTTTTAGCCAATTAGAATATGTATATAATATCAGGATCAGTAAACATGGAAATGGGTAATGAAGAACTAAAAGTACAGTTTCGGAGGCATTTGATTATTCAAAGTCAATTAAATTTAAATAAATAATTTAAATAAACAGTTCCAAGCACCAGTGATCCATGTGTGTCATTGATCTCACTGATTTACATTACAAGCATCAGAATATTACCATAGAAAAATCAACATCAAACAGCAAATTGCAAAATACGTTACAAAGAAATCAAGTAGTCAGACATTTGTCAGTCGTAAACACAAAGGGAAAATGTGTAATGACATGGCTGACATAAACGGGGTAAATAATGTTTTATGTTTCGATTAAAATATAGTTCACATTAGTCATTAGTCTGCCACATATCATGTTGTTTATTACTTATCAGAGCTGATAAAACTGGATATTTGCACTACATAAAATCAAATTGCCCTGTGTGTATGTTCCCTGGTTTCACGACAAATTAAACAAATAAAAAAATCATGTTACTATAGATAAACCACTGTAACCACAAACTAACCAGGGTTTTGCTGCACTAACCATAGTTTAATCATGGTTTTTGTAGTTATACAATATTAATCAATATGCAAAAAAAAAAAAAACACTTTTACCACAATAAAACCATGGTTAATTTTCATAAGGGTTTCCTCTAACTGTATATATATAATTGTCTGGACCTCAGCTGGTGGGAGGGTTCATTACTGGACCTCATTTTTACTCTTGATTACTGGAAGTTTCATTTACAGCCCTGCACATCAGTATTCAGATTTTATTCATAATTTGGCAATATTGAGATTAGTATGGTGTCACATTGTAACAGTTGTACAGTTACATTGGTCCCATTAGCCTTCTATACAAGCAATATTTAATCCTGTCACTAGGGGGAACTCTAGCCAGTGAGATGCCTGGTAACATAAAAAGGATAAGAGAACAAGTATGAGGTAGGAAGGAGTACTCCTGTTAGTACTTTGGTTGTATATATGATGTTAGGGAATGTTTATGTAAATGAGATGGGTAAATTTGTTAATGGTGTCACTAAGTTTGTTTGTTTGATGCAGAGGGTTCAACGTGCAGGCATTTGGAGGCAGCTTAATTGTAACTAGGACCTTGATCAAAAAGGGGATTAATTGACTTCAGTTTGCCAATAACATCTTTGTCATCTATTGTACATTTTACAAGCTACAGTTCGTATGGTTCCAGGCAGATGTGTCCTCATCAACAATGCACTTAAGTACTGTTTCATCTTGCTCCTACTATCCCTAAGACGGAGTTCATAGTAGCGAAGGATGCCACTATGATTGTCTGGACTATTCAATGTCTCCCTTGCAACTGAATAACTATGCACATTGTAGTATTACTGACTGTATGGTGATTTGTGGTGTAATACACATGGCTCATTGAAAAGTGAAGGTCTCTGGTCCCTTTATTTCTATATGTAGCATTAAAAGTGTTGTTAAAAGCAGGTGTTACAACATAGACACCAAAGTCTGATTTCCTGATTCAGTTTAAGACAGTGTTTTAATTCTCCAAATCCTGATTCACACTCCTGAAATAAGCTTTTTTTAATGGAAAATTTGTTGCATGTAAACACCTAAACCCACTGAACAGAGATTCACGTATCAGGATCAAAAATGGTGAAGCAACAGCTGCTTTTAGTTTTTGACCGAAATTTTTTATATTTTGAAATAAAAAAAATTGTACCTTCAACGGAATGAGATGACACTTGGTGACTTTTGTCAAATTAGCAATATGAACACACAAAAAATCATGGACATGATTTGGACATGTTAAAGAGTCCAAAAAAAAATAGTCCCACTTACCTTCTTCGCGGTCAAAAATGACCGACATAGGAAATGAATGGGAAATATGAAAAAATGTGACAACTCAGTGAGTCTTTTGGTGGTACAAACTACAAATCAGCCACTGGTCAGGAGAAAAGTGTGCAGCAATCAAGGGGTGACTATCCAGAATATCAGGAGGGCAAAATAGACACCAATCAATAAATGGAAAAAATACTAAAGGTGCTCTCTCTCTCTCACACACATAGAAAGAACCGGTAAGACTGCAAGAGAGCACATTGTGAGAATTTGTGAAATCAATAAATGAATACAAAAAACAAAAGGCTTGCTTTCTCTCTATCTCTCTCTCACACACACACACACACACACACAAATGAACTGGTAAGACTGCATCAGAATAAAATCTTTTTTTTTTTCCAAGTTATTGAAATAAAATCAATAAATCATAAATCAAAAAATCCAAAATAGATTCTCATTCTCTCTCTCTAACATTTAAGTACATTGAATAAAATATTAATAATTAATTATAAAATGTTTGTATAGTGTTTTGAATGATCACTTTTCATTCCTTATTTTGTTAGATTTTTCAATTATCAAATACTGAGTAACAAAAATGCTTTCTATGTGTTCCCTTTCTAACAAGATTTTAATGTTTGACTGTAAACCTGATACTTATCTAACCAAAAATATCTAAACCTTGACAAAAGGTAATCTTTTAGAATGTCTAAATATAGATATAAATGCAAAACCTAAAAAAATGAAGAGATTAGGTCTAAAAATCTATGGGAATCCAAAAGCCTCTGTATATATCTATATAGGGTGTTAATACAAGAGGTTACGCAACATTACACAAGTTTTTACTTTTTTAATGCCTCCAGATTGCCCAATTCTCACATCAAAAAATGGATTTTAAATGCTTTCACTCTATTTTAATGTGAACTATTGCATTTATTTAAAAAATAGTAAATAAATAAAGAGATAAAAAATATATATATTAATTATAATGGAGAAAATAGCTCATTAAAATTGTATAAATATTGCATGGTATCATAAAATTCCCTAAAAATCATATATAATAATCAAAAAATATTATTGAACAAAAATATATTACATTGGTTTTCCTGAAGAAAAAAAAAGTAACATTTCAAGGCTTCGGTCACTTTTGACCGCAAAGAAGGTAAGTGTGACTCCCAAACGAAGAGGGTCAGAGGGTTAATAGTGTGTGGATGTGAGGCTAAAAGAGTGGAACAAAAGTCTCAGTTCCAGTGAATCAATAAGAACGGACATCAATAAAAGCTTGTGTGCCACTTGATCTACAGATGTTTGTGTGTGGATAGTAAGATGCCTTTTGCAATTATCCATCTCATGGATAATGTTTTCTGTTTTTAATGTAATGCTATTTTAATAAATCACGCAATAAACAATTATCCACTGCTCTAGCATAACTGGTTTGATCCACAGGGAATGCATGACAATGTCTTGAATCTTGAATGCAAAGTCAGTCGTTTTGGATGAAAATGCACCCGTGTAAATGTAAATGGCACACTGACCTGCTGTTACAACATAGAGATGAATGGTACAATCAGCAGAGGTTAATGATTCTAAAACACACTGACTGATTCAGAGAGAGTCATTCATGAAGTCATACTAGAAACAAATCATGCTCTGTAATTCATTAATTCCCTCAAATGAACCAATATTTCACTCTTTTCACTCTTTCACTTTCATTCTTCTCTGAACTCTAACTTCTGTTTTAATGGCTGATTATTTGTTCTTTCTCAGAGTTGACTCTTTTCAGTTGGACTTGCACTTCTTCAGGCCTTCACTTACACCTGTCAGGACCTGTTTCAGTCATATACATCACGTTAGTCCAGATTATCCATTTGAAAAGGGTCTCTAGTTTCAGGTAAGAGAGTTAAAGTTAACTCTCTTCTCCATTAGAGACTCCCTCTCATGAAGCCAAAAACATCAAGCAGGAGACAAAGTGAAAGCAAGCTGATTTATTAAACAAATGCAGCTGTGTTTAACAGGTGTTAAGACAGAGAATCAGCAGCCTGACAGTGTCTCGAGTCTCATCATCTCTTTATGGAGATGATTACAGAGAAATACTCAAATTAATCATTTTACATCAAATGAGAAGAGGACAGAAACAGACTAAAACTGACAGATCATGGAGTCTAAGCTAAATGATCCAGAAAAACAAGATAGACTTGCAGAAACAAACATAAAGCATCTGGAGTTCTTTCTAAAAAGTTAAATCGACTCTTTCCAGATGAAAACGGTTTGTGATGGCTTTTATGTCTTTATAAGCGAATGCAACAGCAAAGGTGTTAATATAATCACTGAGCTCCTGATATATAAACTCCTCATATTCTGCATAAACTAAACGACACCACTTATAATAAAAAATGTCATATATTTTTTTAGTAATGTCTTCACTAATATTCAAGTTGTTTAGCTGTTTTTTTATTTCATCTGCCTGTCCTTCTCCATAGTTCTTGAATTCATGGTATGTCATTGGTTTACCTGGAAATTTAACTGAAATGACTTTTAAAATGTAGCTCACATCTATCCACGTCATTAAGTTAGATTTAAGCATTTCTTCTTTAAGAAAGTTTTTGATGCTTTTATTTGTGCTTATTCTCTGGTTTTCCTGGAAACTCTTCACTGGAAATTTGGATCTACAGAGTTTTTCATTCAACATTTCTTTTAACTCCAATACTTTTGTTTCAATCAAAGGATCTTTACAACTTCTCACACCCTTCGGATCTTTTACTATATTCCCTGACGCACCATAAATGTCCTGAAAGGTGATGTAAAGATCTATGTTATATTTATTAATCATTTCTTCAGAGAAATTAGCTAACTTGATCATACAAGGATCACAATGACCTTTTATAAATAAACAGGGGCTTAATTTTGTAAACATGTGTATAGCTTTTATCATACTCTTATTCTTCTTAATATACTGATCTAGAGGTTGTATGCATTGATGTTCAGTATGATGCGTCTCAGAATGTTTTCCATTCAGATAAATGTTTTTTGGCTTAAAGGGTCCGATTAATATAGGATCTCCTTTTATAAGCTCAATCACTGTAAATGCGAACTGATTGTGTAAATCAACCTTTTCATAGATTTTAAAGTGCCTTATAAAATATGACATTTTAGCAGACACAGTTTGATTGACAGGAAAAAATATATGTTTTTTTTCTAAAATATTCAAATGAGGAGGAAAATTCGAATAAATCAGATTAACTACTTTTTCAACATATGTCATCCTGTCTTTCAAATTAATAATGCTGATGATGGCATTTTTATCTCTGTATATCCACCGATCTTCATCTTCATCCTGCAAAACCTCCATCGGTCTGATAAAACATCGAGAGGGAAACCAGATGAATAACTAGTGACTGTAGATTATATTATTCATTTCACACAATTAATAACAGTGTAGTCCTGGCTCTAGCATTTATGTGTTTCACCTTTTATAATCTACTGTTCTGCTGATCACTTTATTTCTTTAATTACGTTTAGTGTTCCAATCACCAGGCTGCAATCTTCATTTATTTGTTAAACAGATTGCGTAAAATGCTCTTATTGACAAAGTCACAAATATACCTTTCACAAAAGACAAAACTCGATATTTTAAGAAATAATTTTTTTTTTTTTTTAGAAACATGGAAAGACGTCTGCATCTGAAGCAGTGCATGCGATCAGAATCTGTTTATTGTGTACATAAATTATTTCTTACCGTCTGAAATCTCGCTGTCTTTTGACCTCAGCTTGCTTTCTTCTGTTCTATAATGAAAAAGGAGAATCAAAACCAATTGTTAGTATATTTTTTAACCTTAATGTAAACCTTAGATAGAGCAGAAATACAGTACTGTATTTAAGTATTTTAAATGTTAAATATTTCTAATATTTCTAAATATTTCTAAAATATTTCACATGCACTACATTTTTGGTTTGTTTGGTTGTGATTAGGCCACACCCTTTAAAGTTTAACCAGTGTGTGTGTGTGTGTGTGTGTGTATATGGGTTTTAAACATTTAAAATATAGCATTTAAAAATCATATACACTTCACATTATAACATTTTTTAATTGAATTTAAAAATGATATAAGAGAAACATAGTAAGAAGACATTTAAAGACCAAAGCAAGGAAATCCAAACTAATTCAATCAGAGCAGAATAACTCACCATCATTAGCCAGATCTGATCCTGGGGCAGGAGACACCCAAGTGAAAGTCTGAAGTTCGACAGTATCGAGGTCAGTCTGGACTTAGAACAGACTGTAGAAATCTTCTTGTTGATGTGTTGAGATGAGTTTTGTCTTCCAGTTGTCTGTAGAAATCTTCTGTTTGATGCTATTACGGTTTGTTTCGTCTTTAAATCGACTGTCGAGACTGTCAGATTAATTGTGGTAGTGCTCCTGCCCCAGAATGTGTTCATTTTTCGTGATTGCTCTTTTATAGTCTGATTAGGCCTGACCCTTCAAGGTGAGGAATTTCTGAAACCAGTTCAGTGGATGATGATGACACAAAAAATGCTGTTCATCTCGACTATCAAATATGTAGTCATGTGCCTTCAAGTACTGAATGATGCCAAGAACAGCTGCCCGTCCAGTTAACTTGCTTCATATCCAAAGCTAAAGCTCATGTTTTCTCATGTTTCTCCAGAGGCCTCAAGAGAAGCTGAGAGTTTCTGTTTTCTATAAAGTGAAACTTACACACAACACACCTGTTACTCTGAACATCTTTCACTGATGATGATGTAAAGAATCTGTGCTGATCATCAGGTTTGATCTGTTATAAAGAAATCATGAACTCATTCATGTGATGCTGATATCAGTCGATGAAAACATAGTTTTCTCTAATATGTTTTATAATAAATCTGCCAATGGGGATACAAAATATTATCTTCATTCAATTTCAAGGGAAACAAGATCACTTTTCTGACCCCAGTGGCCTTTTTTCTTGCTTTACACATCAAATAATTTTGGTATTTTTTCTCAGAACATGATTTAATGTTAATCTACATGAGCAAACCTGCAGCAGTTGTGTTGTACTGTATGTGTTGCTCAAGACTCTGCTTGAATAATGTGTTTCTGTTTCCTATAAAATGAAATTCTTGCGTGCCACTCCTGTTCCTCTAAACATGTTCGTCTTATGATGATGGAGAGAATCTGTGGCATTTTTTGCTATTTTAACCAATCAAAAGACAGACTGCTGTGAGCATGTTTTTATAGGGACTTCAGAGTTACAGTGACTCTCTCGAGAGAGAAAGTGCAAAATACTTTGAGATAAACTACTAGACCAAAGAATCAAACCCCGTCACCACTCGTGTGTTTGTGTTTTGATGAAACCTGATTCTTTCCATCATCATCATCATCATCATCATATGTGAAATATGTTTAGGAGAATCAGGGTGTTGCTTTACATGAAACAGAAACACATCAACCTGTGACCGCTTGACAAACACACATTCCTCTCCAACTCTGAACATATCTGACTGATGAAGATGATGATGAGGATAACACTATCATAACCTGCTGACATAAGAGACTGGTTTAGGGATTAAAGTCTTTTTCATCATTTTAACCATGACCAATATAATCGTCAGAGAAATTAACTTAAAATCTAGATGAAAGAGTCTTTCCTGCCGCTCTGGACTGTGTTTCCCAAAAGCATCGTAAGCTTAAATACATCTGGACCCATCGCCACCAGTGGATGATCATATAGGATGATCACGATTTCTAACGATAAATATATGACAGGTGTAGGGACAGATTTCTGTGTGTTTGGGGTTAGTGCAGGTTTGGATGATTTTATAGTCTTCCATAAAAGATCATGTCTTTGTGGGGTCCAATATAAGCTATAAACTTTTCTTATTTTACAATCTCTGTCCATTCTTTTGGTCTTCAAAAAGTAATAAAAACAAGCTCATATGCACATGATGGTTTTTATATTTTATGGAGACATTTCATGAGACAACTTTCTTTTGGTGCACTAATGGAAAACGTCTCAGGTTACGAATGTAACCATGGTTCCCTGAGAGGGAACGAGACACTGCGTCCTCTGAGGGGATACTATGGGGAACACCTCGTCGTGACCCGTGTCTGAAGCATACTTTGAAAAACGCCAACGTGTTGGCCGGCGACAGCCTTTGACGTCACTACCAGCGCGACTATAAATATGCGCCCGTAGGACCCGTCCCTATCTTCTTCGTGAAGCTTGCGTCCGAAGCATGGCAGGGAGCTAGAGGACGCAGTGTCTCGTTCCCTCTCAGGGAACCATGGTTACATTCGTAACCTGAGACGTTCCCTTTCAAGGGAACTTTGAACTGCATCCTCTGAGGGGACACTATAGGGGAACAGTATACCCACGCCGCCATGCTGAGGGGAGTGCAGACCAGAATCATGGCAAACACTAAGTACCAACTCTACTGCTTTTCTCTTCACCGGGAGTCGCCCCTGGGACGGTCTGACGGCTGCCTTATGACATTATCCCTTACGGCCAAAGGCCTAAGCTACATACCCAGCTTATCCTGTAGGGCCCTGGCCCGGGGTAGAGCTAAAGGCTTGGAATCACAGAGATTTCTTTAAAGGGATACGGCTAAGAGCCTGGCCCTTTCCTCTACCAAGTCTTTGCCTGTCACACAGGGGCTACTGCTAGCTTTTGCAAAACCTGCCGAAAGGGCTGTCCCCACAGCACTCTAGTAGCGGCGCCCTGTTCTAGATAGGTATCCGAGGATACCTAGGTGGAGTGGTGCCCAAGATGAACGGGGCTTAAACCAACTCAAGAAAGGGCACAAAGCAGCAGCGCGAAGCCCTTACCATCTAGGGATTTTAGAAAGAACGCAGAGACTAGCGTGCGAACTTACCACAATGTGGATTTCAGAAAGTGCACAAAGACTCCCGTGCACACTTACCATAACATGGATTTACAAATACTGTTCTAAGGAGGGGTTCTCGTGGAACTCTGTCAGAGCAGCTCGTAGAAGAATGGCCCGAGAGCAGAGCAATTGGAGGCCTCAGCCCCTGCCTCAGCAGGATGCCTGCTCTCACAGAACGTCTCAAACAGTATGTGGTACTGGAGCGCTCTGAAGAACTGGGAATCAGTCTCCCAAGAGAGGAAGACTCCGAGCTCCGAGCAGCATGCTCATAGATGACCCTTTCAGAAAAGGGGAGCGCTGCTGAACTACCCGAGAATTGCCCACACAGCCCCCCCAAGTTGAGGGGGCTTGGGGTGTACAATAAGTACACACCGGTTGGATGAAGCCCAAGGAACACCGGGGTGAAACATCCCAAGAAAGGGAACGAAGCGGAGCGCGTAACCCTTACCATACAGGATTTTAGAAAGTGCGCAGAGTCTTGCATGCACACTTACCACTTTACGTGGATTTCAGAAAGTGCGCAGAGACTTGCGTGCACACTTACCACTTTACGTGAATTTCAGACAGTGCGCAAAGCGTTAACGTGCACACTGACCACCATGTGGATTTGAGAAAGTACACAGGCAAGCGTGTGTACTGAAAGGTTACCTGACAACCACAATATGTGGGAGCTCACATTCAGAGAGGCCTGTGAAGCCTGCTACCTGATAACCACAATATGTGGGAGTTCACCTACAGAGAGGCCTAGAGAGGCCTACTATCTGTTACCAGATAACCACTTCAGTGGAAACTGAAAGCAATATGGAACTCGACTCCAGGGAGGCCTGGTGAGGCCTACTACCTGACAACCACAAATCGCGGGAGCTCGTTTTTTAGGAAGCGCACAGTATGTGGGAGCTAAATCTCCAGGGAGGCCTGGTGAGGCCTACTACCTGGCAACCACAGTATGTGGGAGCTCGTCTTCAGAGAGACCTGATGAAGCCTACTATCTTAAAACCACAATGTGCTATTTAGTGGAACGCACAATATGTGGGAGCTAAATCTCCAGGGAGGCCTGGTGAGGCCTACTACCTGGCAACCACAGTATGTGGGAGCTCGTATTCAGAGAGACCTGATGAAGCCTACTATCTGAAAACCACAATGTGCTATTCCGTAGAAACGCATAGTATGTGGGAGCTAAATCTCCAGGGAGGCCTGGCGAGGCCTACTACCTGGCAACCACAGTATGTGGGAGCTCGTCTTCAGAGAGACCAGGGGCCTCATTTATAAAGCGTGCGTACGCACAAAACGGGGCTGGAAACGTACGTACGCCAGTTCCCACGCAAAGGTTGTGATCTATAAAAAACAAACTTGACGGGAGAATGTGCGCACCTTTAAGCAAACTTTGAGCCGTGCGTACGCACATTCTGGAGACAAAGGGAATTGGCGACACCGATGGTGAGGTCGTGAACTGAAGTTAGATTGTAGAAAATAAATGTGAGAAGAACGATTATAAGAATGAATGACATTTAATTTTCACTCCATTTCATACGTTATATCCACATTATCATGAAGATTAAATCCAACAGTGTTATTTGTGCCGATTGTTTTAGGCTATATACATCTAGTAAAATCCAAACGTAATTCAAAATGTATTAAAAGTAAAATAAAATAATAATCAGCGCTGCCTTACAGTCACATTGTCCACAACGGGAGCACAGGAGGACATGGCGCGATACATGTGATAGCCTACAGAATAGCATGAAATACCCTTTTATTAGAGAACTGCAGAACACAGTGTAAAAAGGAAATATTTTCCTTAATGTACATAGCCTATATCATAAAATGTCAAAGTCTGCAAATACAGTCATGAAGCACAATCGCTACTCATCATCGGTCCTAACTATTACGGTGTTCATTACAAAACCGTCAAGAAGCATGTGTTCACTATAACATTTTCGTCTTAAATTTTCGCCCACAAATTAATTAAGTGATTTTGTCAAGGTGTTAACGATCAGTCTATTTGCTAGAAACATATAAATTCTCCGGTGACCCGGGTATGTAATGCTTCATGATGGCACTCCTGGCACTGTTGGAGGATTACGCTAATGGCAGAATAAGGAGAGAACGAGTTTTCAGGGACCATGATGATTTCCTGGCCCATGATGATGACTGGCTAATAAGCCGATTTAGATTCCCTAGAGCTGTGCTCTTGGATCTATGTGCTGAATTGGGTCCAGTATTAGAGAGGGCAACACGCCGGAACCATGCCATCCCAGTCCAAATACAAGTCCTCACCACTCTGGGGTTCTTGGCAACCGGCTGTTTCCAGCGGGAATTGGCAGACAGGTAAATTAATAATATAAAAAAACTATAAGTAATCCTCAAATTTGTCTCTAAGACCTTTTTGTATATGAAATAATTCTATTGGAATCTATCATCTCACCCTATAGGTCTGGTATATCACAGCCGTCCCTGAGTGCCATAATATCTGTCGTTTTAAATGGTATACTTAATATGGTTAGTCGATACATCAGGTTCCCCTACACTGTGCGAGAACAGGCCGAAATTAAAACGCAATTTGCAGCAATGTCTGGTTTCCCAAATGTAATCGGCGCAATTGACTGCACTCATGTTGCTATAAGGGCACCATCTGAAAATGAATTTGCTTATGTTAATAGAAAGCATGTGCATTCTATTAATGTGCAAATCATATGTGACTCCAACATGACCCTCACAAACATTGTGGCACGCTGGCCTGGTTCAACACATGTTTCCTTTATCTTGACACATAGCAGTGTAGGGAACAGACTAAATGCAGGCGCAGTACGTGATGGCTGGCTTCTTGGTGAGTTTAACAATATTAAAAAGTAGAAACTGTAACAATTTTGTTTTTAATATAATTATAACCTGCAGGCGACAGTGGCTACCCCCTGAGACGCTGGCTCCTCACCCCATTTTTAAACCCGCAGAGCGCAGAGGAAACTCATTATAACGAGGTCCACTCTCGTGCCCGCGCAGTTGTGGAGCGTGCCATCGGCATCCTGAAATGCAGATGGCGTGCTCTGGATGCCTCGGGTGGCAGACTTTTATACCATCCAGCAAAAGTGTGCAAGATTGTCAGGGCGTGTGGTGTTTTGCACAATATAGCACTGAGAAACGGTATTCCTCTCCCTCCTGATCTCCCTCTACCCCAGCATTACGACCCCGAGCCACAGCCCCCTGGCCGACAAGAGGGATATCAACGAGGTGCAAGAATCCGTGAGGATGTCATGCGGCGTTTGTAAAGAAAGACAAAACTCAAGGTTCATGTTTTAACTGCATCTTTTAATGATTGTGCAATTTCTTGCATCACTTCTCTCATCTGCCGTAGCTCATCTGCAACCCTGTTGACAGCGTTTATTGTCTCTCGCTGTAACTGCAGGACTGCGTCAGTGAGTACCCGACCACTTTTGGACGTGCCAGACGCAGAAGGGGCACTGCTTTGAGCCGGACGCTGTGCATCTGCATCTGAGAACCCCTCACCCTGAACCTCCTGTTCATTTACAGCTTCAGACTCCGGAAGGACTGGAGGACAAACAATTGGCAACATTTATCCATTTATCACCCCACACACTCAAATGTACAGCGTTAATGATTAAAAATCGGTTTAACCTTGCTCCTCTGTGGTTTCAGTCACGTCAGTGTCTCCCTCCTTTTCCGACACAATACCACACACGCTGACCTCCCCAATTATAGCCGCGATTTTGCTGTCCACTGATGTGAGATCAGCTGTACATGGGCCCCCACCAGTTGCAGCCACGCTCTGGCGGTGGGAGGACAGTTTTCTCTTTGCCTCCACCTTGAATGAATGAGAATCTTTATTTCACATATTTTGCATACTGTAAGCACATGTAAATAAAACTTTTTGAAAATCAATATTGCTATTTATATAGGTATATAGCCTAATAAAACACAAATGTAATATGTTGGTAAAAAAAAAATTTGTATACCTTCAGGTCGGACCATTTTTTCTTTAATTCTGCAACTGTCCGTTCTGTCCCACTGACACAATTGACGGCAGAAGCAATACTTTGCCACTCGCACTGCTTCTTTTTATTAGTGACCCCACTGCTGTGGCCACCAAATAACACAGTTTTCCGAGCCTCCACCTCCCCTACAAGTGTTTCAATCTCAGTATCTGAGAAATTACGTTTTTTTCCTCTTTTCTCACCTGTCGCCATTATTAAAATTAGGCTAACAGAAATGCACGTTTTCACTTTCTTGGATTAATTAATTGGCGGGTCGCATGCCAGTTTTCCAGGTATATATGGGATTCCACTCTCATTTACATGCTGATCAGCAATCATGAGGTGATTTGCATTGACTATTTATGGTTAAAAATGGGCGTGTACAGGGCGGGATATGAGGCTGGTTCACGTACGCACATCTGCGGGTGATCTGTGATTTATAAAGGGAACATTGCTTACAGGTGTGCGTACGCACGGTTTTATAAATCGGAATATTTTTTGGCGTACGCCATTTTTGGCTTTTGGGCGCACGTAAACTTTTAGTAAAGATCCTACGCATAGTTTTATAAATGAGACCCCTGGTGAAGCCTACTATCTGAAAAAGCCACAATATGCTATTCCGTGGAAACGCATAGCCTGTGGGAGCTAAATCTCCAGGGAGGCCTGGTGAGGCCTACTACCTGGCAACCACAGTATGTGGGAGCTCATCTTCAGAGAGACCTGGTGAAGCCTACTATCTGAAAAAGCCACAACATGCTATTCCGTGGAAACGCATAGTATGTGGGAGCTAAATCTCCAGGGAGGCCTGGTGAGGCCTACTACCTGGCGATCACCGAACGTGGGAGCTCACCTTCAGAGAGACCTGGTGAAGCCTACTATCTGAAAACCACAATATGCTATAGAGAGGAGACGCACAGTATGTGGGAGCTAAATCTCCAGGGAGGCCTGGTGAGGCCTACTACCTGGCAACCACAGTAAGTGGGAGCTCATCTTCAGAGAGACCTGATGAAGCCTACTATCTGAAAAAACCACAATATGCTACCCCGTGGAAACGCATAGTATGTGGAAGCTAAATCTCCAGGGAGGCCTGGTGAGGCCTACTACCTGGCCACCACCGTATGTGGGAGCTCACCATCAGGGAGGCCTGATGAAGCCTAACACCTGATAACCACAATATGTGGGAGTCCACCCAGCCCCTCATGTTGAGGGAAGCGATGCTTGAGGTGCATAACAAATACACACTGGTTGGATGAAGCCCAAGGAACACCGGGGGCGAATCATCCCAAGAAAGGGAACGAAGCGGAGCGCGTAACCCTTACCATACAGGATTTTAGAAAGTGCGCAGAGTCTTGCGTGCACACTTACCACTTTACGTGGATTTCAGACAGTGCGCAAAGCGCTAACGTGCACACTGACCACTATGTGGCTTTGAGAAAGTACACAGGCAAGCGTGTGTACAGAGAGGTTCCCAAGCATCGCAGAGGCGCTGGATCGCACGGGAGCGGTGAGCTCCAACCCTCTTTTCTAGGCGAGGGGAGCATCACCTGAGGCAGTAAATACAGAGCTTCCTGCCGTAACCACCACCTCCCCGGATGCGCCAAGCGGCCAGGCGGCCTCTCAGGGTGACCTGGCCGGACATCTATGGAATTCCCTGCAGTGCTGTGCCAATTCTTTGGCCACCTAGCTACTGTAAAGGAAACTCACAGAGATTGTTAGTAGACATATAACCACCAGCAGACCGTCCACCTAACCTCGATCAGGTGGAAAGCTGGTGGCTACAGGGGAATTAGGCAGGGGAGGACAAAAAACAGAGCTTAAAAACAGAGGTTAAAAACATCCGGAGATACTAGGTCATCCTACCGCTCTGACCCGGGCGAGGACGCTGCCTCGTCCGAATCACGTCCCTCAGACCCTGCTTACCGCTCCGTGACCCGCGGTTCCTCTTGCCCCTGCCCTTAGGCGGGGGAGGAGCACGAGCCGCAACACTAGCCTTCTGCGCCCCTCTACGACCCTCAGATCGAGATGGGCCAGGACCCCTGAGTTGCTCGGGCTCGGACCTGGACCTTCGTGGAATGAAGGATTTAAAGGCCGCTGAGCGCGCCCTTGCCTCCCTGAACTTCCCGACCACCATCTCGACGGAGGTACCAAAAAGCTCAGAAGGTGAGACCGGAGCATCGAGAAGAAACCCCCTTTCTTCCTTCCCGATGTCAGCCAGGTTCACCCACAGATGTCTCTCCGTCACCACCATGGCCACCATAGACCTGCCCATGGCGGAGGCGGCCTGCTTGGTAGCTCGGAGAGAGAGGTCTGTGGTGCGGCGCAGCTCGGCTACCTGGTCAGGTGAAAAGCCCTCACTTGTATCCAGGTCCTTCAGCAGGTCAGCCTGGTAGGCCTGGAGCACCGCCATCGTGTGCAGTGAAGCCACAGCCTGACCAGCTGCCGCGTATGACCTGCCATTTAAGCGGGATGTATCTTGGAGGGGCTTAGATGGCAAAGCGGGAGATTTAAGAGAGGACATTTGCCCCACAGAGAGATAGCAAGCCTCTCTTCTACAGGGGGCATCCTCTCATAGCCGTTCTCATGCAAGCCCTCGATATTAGCATAGCTCGTATGCTGAAACCGGTGGATGCGAGAGGAAAAGGGCCTCTTCCATTCCTTTTCGACTTCTGCATGTAAGTCAGGCAAGAATGGAAGGCTCACCTGGGCTGGAGGGCTATGGTCAGACAAGTACCATTCAGCGAGGCGACCTCGTGGCGCCACCTTACTGGCACGCTTCCATGGCAAATCTAATTTTGCCGTGGCGCGATCCATAACCTCTAACAGCTCCTCATACGCGGGACAGGAGGATTGAGAAGGCTCAGCCTCAGCTTCTTCACCACTCTCAGACATCTCCTGCTCTTCCTGGGTAGAACCCTGCAGAGCACTAACTTCAGTGTCAGAATGGGTTAATGATACCACATCTGCCTCCCGAAGTTCGCTCTCGTTCGCCGCCGGAGAGTGTGAAAGGGAAGGTCCCTCTCTACACTCCTCAGCGAGATCCATTTGTGATCCCCACGAGCTCATTCTCCTCCTTGCCTCGGCAACGGCCGGACCTGAGCCGCGGGATCCAGATGGCTGTCCCTCTTTCCTCGAAAAGAGAGACAAACGAGAGTGGAGCTTTCTCAAAGAGAAACGCTCGCAGTGCACGCAGACCGCCCCCTCAAGGACATCGCGCGCATGCTCTTTGCCCAAACAAGAGACGTGAGTGTGTGTGTCATCGGGTGTCAGAAAACGCTGACACGGATGCACACACTGTCTAAACGCCTTGCTAGTGGAAGCCATGATGAAAACAGTAATAGATCGCTCTTACCGTTTTGGTCGTTTCTCAGATGCACGCTTCAAACAAAAAAGTCAACTGAAGACGAAGAAGATAGTGACGGGTCCTACGGGCGCGTATTTATAGTCGCGCTTGTAGTGACGTCAGAGGCTGTCGCCGGCCAACACGTTGGCGTTTTTCAAAGTATGCTTCAGACACGGGTCACGACGAGGTGTTCCCCATAGTGTCCCCTCAGAGGACGCAGTTCGAAGTTCCCTTGAAAGGGAACTACAAATCATGTTTGATGTTGATTTGGATACAAGCATATAAAACCATTTATTCACAGAGAACCTTTTTGAAAATAGTGCAGCAATATCTGAACTACAGGCATTAAACTGAAAATACTTAAAAACTGATATGCAGTGCATTTGTAAGGAGTACTATTATAAGCAGAAATCAGATCAAAAACCATATTTATGTTATGGTGAGTGAGAGAGGCACAAAAGAGAGATTCACAATCAACCTTTAATGGAAATTAGAAGCGAATCACTGAATCAATAAAGAACATAAATCCTCTCCGGAAACAGAGATAACAGTCGAACAGAAATCTTCGCTCGTAGACACAGAGCTAAACCTGAAAGTAGCTGAACTAATAACTGGAGCACGTGAAGTTAAAGGTCCCAGTGGAGACTGCAGCGAGAGGCGAAGCCCGCAGAGAGAGGCAGAACCTGATTTTACCAAGTGAGACATGTCCCTGGGACAACATTGTGATTAACCAATCAGATTTGAAGAACCAGTTTATAGATTTTGTGAAGTTTACGCTTACAATCACTATCACTACCAGAGAGAGAGCGTTCTGTAGACTGGATACTGAGAGTTAAGAGCAAGAAAGAGTAAGGGTAAATCTACCCGCTCGAGGTGAGGCTTCCAGACGATTCACACAGAACAAGACTTGACTCAACAGGAGAGGTAAGAGAAGCTTCATCAGCATTGAAAGTTTGGAATAAACTGACAAAGAGACAGAGAAAGAGAAGGTTAGAAATAGTAGGAAGAATCAGGGGGAAAGGGGGAACAGGTGAGAGGATAGAGTGGAGATAAGTGTAAATGGGAACAGCTGGGACTGATGAGGCTAAAGAGATGGTGTAGTGAATGAGTGTGAAGTGAGACCACAAGAGGGAGACAGAGAAAGAAGGAACCCGGATCATGACAATTTACCTTTATTTCAAATTAAATTACAGAAACAATTAATCTGACACTTCTGACTTACACTTTAAATATAAGGCCTCAGGGTGAATAATTATTTCTAAAAGATCATACTGGAAAAAACTTTTAAACATCAAGGTCTATGCTTATTTTAACCACACAGGAAAAATAATTTTTTAATCCTGTATGTAAACCATCTGTTCAAATCAACTGGAAATGTCTTGATAACCATGATTCACAAAACTGTCCTATATATATCACTATTATATATATATTATATATATATATATCACTATTCCGCCATCTAAAGCAAGACCTCCCAGTGTAATTATTAGTGCTGGTGGAAAGACTAAATCTGTTACTACAATGACAGTGATTCCTGCTGATCCAGCTGTGCCTGCTGCAATAAACCAACGCTTACGTTTAAGAAACCACTCATTTTTGTAGTAACCCCACTCATTTTCCTCTGCTAAGTTTTCAATCTTCTCCACCAGCTCTTTGACCTGATTATGGTTAGGGTCTCTGATGTTGAATGCTTGATATCTGCCACTACTGTTAACCAGTGTCTTTGTCTTATACACACTTTCTCTGATATACTCATCTAATGATGTTCCCTTCAGATGATCAGTGTGAGTGAACAGAATGATGCTGTAACGTACAGCATCTATACCAATGTTGTTCTGGACTCATTTCACAGTTTCCTTCTCTTGATCTGCAAATCACTTATCCAGTCTGATGACCAGCAGAAACACATGAGGACCAGGAGCAGAGATACAGACACACTTCTCTGATTCACTTCAATTCAATTCAATTCAAGTTTGATGTATGTATAGCACTTTTTATTATATAAATCGTTGCAAAGAAATTTTACAGGAAATTAAGTTTCTACAATATTTAGTAGTAACTTATGAGTGGTGACTGTCAATTTATGTACATATGGCAGAAATATACAGAAAAATCAATTAAAGACGTAGTCAACCAAACGACGAACACATTGACAGCAATTATTATATGATGCAATCACACTTTGCTATCCTAGGAACTACCAAAAGTCCAGCGTTTTGTGACCTTAGGGAGCGTGATGGATTGTAGCGTGGTAGAAGGCTCGTTAGGTACGCAGGAGCTAAACCATTTAGGGTCTTATAGGTAAGTAATGATAATTTGTAACTGATACAGAACTTAATAGGTAGCCAGTGCAGAGACTGTAAAATTGGGGTAATATGATCATATTTTCTTGACCTGGTAAGGACTCTAGCTGCTGCATTTTGGACGACCTGTAGCTTGTTTATTGAAGAAGCAGGACAACCACCTAGAAGTGCATTACAATAGTCCAGTCTAGAGGTCATAAATGCATGAACTAGCTTTTCTGCATCAGAAACAGATAACATGTTTCGTAGCTTGGCAATGTTTCTAAGATGGAAGAATGCAGTTTTTGTAACATTGGAAATATGATTTTCAAAAGACAAATTGCTGTCCTATATAACACCCAGATTTCTGACTGTAGAGGAAGTAACAGTACATCCATCTAGTTGCAGATTATAATCTACAAGATTCTGTGTAGTGTTTTTTGGTCCAGTAAGCAATATATCTCTCTTATCTGAATTTAATAGGAGAAAATTATTGGTCATCCAATCCATTTTTAACACACTCTGTTAGCTTAGATAATTGGGAAGTTTCATCTGGTCTCATTGAGATATATAGCTGAGTATCATCAGCATAACAGTGGAAGCTTATTCCGTATTTTCTAATAATATTACCAAGGGGCAACATGTATATTGAAAATAGAAGGGGACCTAGGACGGATCCTTGTGGCACTCCATATTTTACTGATGATAAATGAGATGACTCCGCATTTAAATAAACAAAATGGTAGCGATCGGACAGGTAGGATCTAAACCATCTTAGAGCCTGCCCTTGAATACCTGTATAGTTTTGTAATCGATCTATGAGTATGTCATGATCTATGGTGTCGAACGCAGCACTAAGATCAAGTAAAACTAGCAATGAGATGCAGCCTTGATCTGACGCAAGAAGCAGGTCATTTGTAATTTTAACAAGTGCAGTTTCTGTGCTATGGTGAGGCCTGAAACCTGACTGAAATTCTTCATACAGATATTTTATTTTTATTTTTTTGCAGGAAGGAGCACAATTGGGCAGACACAACTTTTTCAAAAATTTTAGACATAAATGGAAGATTTGAAATGGGTCTGTAATTTGCCAGTTCACTAGGATCTATTATTGTCAAAAGACCCGGTACATTGGAGAAAATAAAACTGGCCCTGCACTCAGGGATTCAAATAAAAAGAGTCCTACAACAATCAATAACCAAAAGGAACAACACGTCTGCAACAGGCGACAGGGACTCTTCACAAGAGAGACAGAGGGAAAGCCTCCCGTTGTCCTTGCACTGGAGAACTAGCTGGCTTTTATGGTAGGCGAACTGTCCCAAGAGCAAATCAGCAGAGGTTAAAACTTAGGAGTGTTAATTAACAACAGGTATGGCTACTTAAGAGGTTAATACAACAGGCACACACAAAGATACGTACAACTGTACAAAATGTACAAAAACAACAGTGGTGGACAGTAACAGAGTACTTAAGTACATTTTATATGGGATGAAATTAGACACAAAATGATTAATAGATGCACGCAAAATTATCCATATACTGCATAAAGTTTATACATGTACCTTACTAACCACAAACAAATGCCCTTCAGTTTGATTCAGGACTGATTGTGCAGTGATTTGTACAAATACAGACATGTTTGCAAATAAAAATGTTCTGTTATGAATTAATATATCATAAAATGTTCATGCAATAATGAATCCATGCATATGTGGAGCAGGTGATACGTGTGCATTAATTGACGTCTAGTTCGAGTCGATCTTGTTCGGTTCATTTAAATTTTGAGACTTCATTTTCTCAATTTAAAGCATTTCATGTTTCACACACACACACACACACACACACACACACACACACACACACACACACACACACACACACACAACTACGAACGAACAAGGCCCAGTGCAATTCATTAACGTGTATACAATTTGAAAAATTTGCAAATGTGCGTCACTGCACTGAAACAAATGCTTTTCAATTGGTGTCTGCTGAGTTAAGAATTACATTAATGTGCAGCATTTTGTTCAAATAGAGACATTTGTGAATGCAAATCTTATAGTTTGTATTAAATTATCATAATTTGTGCATGTAGGGATTAAAATGTGCATTTGTAGATCAGGCAACGTGCGTGCATTCATCCACGTCTTTTCTGAGTCAGAAGAATTCTATTTGAATTCTATTTGATTCATTTGAATTTTGAGACTTTGGTTCCGCCCTTTTGGCCTTTTGCCCAATCCACACACACACAGCTGAGATCCACATGCAGCTGAGCCAAAGAAAATCAGCAACCACTAGATTGCACTAGCCCCACTCACATGTGCGTATTCTAACTTAACTTGTCTTAAAAAACAGAATAGCTTATATTCATTTTGCCAAACAAGAACTTCGTGACAATAGCCTACCATTTTTTTTCTGTAATTCAATGGCACGTTCCCCTTTAGGGTTTGAACTGATGGTAAAACTAAGGACATTGTTAACTGTCTGAAGCTGGCGATTATGGAAAGGGGAGTTACATATTCGATGAGTGCTTGCAGTATTCGGCCAATCAGAGTGCACTGGGTGAGTTGGCCAATGAGAGCAGACTGTGCTTGTAAGAAGGAGGGACTTCGTAGAAAACAAGGTGTTTGAGAGAGAGGCGGGGCATAGAGGACCTACAATAATGTACAGTATTTGAACAATAATGTGTTTCTGAACATCAAAGCATGTCAACATATTCTGTTACACCAAATACACAAAATAATGATCTTTAAAAAAGCATCATATAACCACTTTAAGCACATAAAAGATTGAGCACTTTTGTACTTTCACTTGAGTAAAATTTAAAAAGGAGTACTTTTACTGGAGTAGTATTTTATTATACGTATCTGTACTTTTACTCAAACACTGCTTCTGTTATGAACATTATTAAATATTTTAATTTGAATGTTGGATTGTAGAGTAGTTAATCGCTAGCATAAATGTGGCTAACGCTAATAATGAGCATTAGAATAAAAGTTTTTGTCCCACTTTATATTAGGTGGCCTTAACTACTATGTACTTACATAAAAATAAGTACAATGTACTTATTGTGTTCATATTGTATTGTAAAACACTTTTGCTGCTATTGAGGTGGGATAGGGGTAAGGTTAGGGAGAGGGTTGGAGGTATGGGTAAGTTTAAGGGTGGGTTAAGGTATAAAGTATGGGTCAACAGTGTAATTATAAATGTAATTACAGAAATTAAATACATATGTAATTACATGTAGTTTTTTTTAAATATAAGTACAATATAAAAACATGTATGTACACAATAAGTGCATTGTACTAAATTATTAATTAAAATGTAAGTACATAGTAGTTAAGGCCACTTTATATAAAGTGGGTCCAAAGTTTTTTTATGAACTATTTAATGCCCCTATTACTTTTATTAGGGTAAAAAAGCAAAAGTAGAAGTTGTGGGACTGTTAGCAGCGTGCTGTATACTTACCCCGGACTTGTGAGCGTCAGCCCGGGAGGATTCCTCTCCGCTCTCTCAGCTGGGCCTGCCTCACCTCCAGGTCACGAATGCAGCTCAAAAGTAGACATATATCCGCCATTAAAGAACATCGGTTTCCAGTCAGATTTTTCATTTGGTCGGGCAAGCTTTGGGACTGGACATATATCTGCTTCTCTCCATGCAGCTGGTAGAATGCCCTTGAAATGAGGAACTGATCAGATGTGCTATAACTGGTGCATGATTCTTGAGAAGCTATCATCAGGGCTACTTGCTTTCCGTGTTTCTAATCTTAGCAGGGCTTTTTTTTTTACGATCCTATACTACACAATTCATGCATTTTTGATGGTTTGGCCAAAGGACAAATCGGGCACATCTTATCACTAGTTCAAGCCTCGGCAAAATAAATAGTTTTTCAATTATAAAACACTAGACAGAAACTTAGACATCATATAAGTGATTTATTTGAGCACAAGAAAATACCATAAGAATAATTTGAGTAAGAGAAATAAGAAAGATTTAACTTTGTATGCACTGATAGCTGTGATTACACAGTAATAGCGAGCTGATTTGCACCCAGACAGATGTTAATCATGCAGATACAAGCACATTCAACATAAAACACACTAACACATATCTGAAAACTGTTGAAAAATGAAAGAAAATGAAGAAAAAGGTGAGCGCTAAGTTCCGCCTCCATCAGATGAAAGGTGCGTCAGACCGCGAGTGCCAGAATTCAAATAAACGATCTTCCACCTTTCTTTCACTTTTTTTTGTGGATCGTCTCATTCTGTTTGTGACACTGTACGCTACAAAACCATGCCGTTTTTTTTACTACCAAGACATAGTTTTCTGAGCGTGAGTTATTCCTTAACGGACACAAACAGTTCGGTCGCTGAAGAACTGAAACGTAAACAAAGGAATTATCATCCATATAACAACGTATGTACTACGTTTTCATTCTTCATGTTTTGATGTGTACTGCTTAAACAAATCTAGCAAATACATTCTTTATAAGCTTTCCATTGAAAAACAGCGATCTGTCGTCGATGCTTGAGGCTTAGATCTTTACAATTATATATAGTTTGTCAAGATTAAATTTGTCCCGTTTCATTTAATCTATTCGTAAACATTGAGGACGCGGGCGTCCAGGTGCAGGATAACAGACCAATGAGGTTCTTGATCAGTGTGAAGGAAATTTCATTATAATTGGTATTATTTGCTTTACTTTACTTAAAAGTGTTCTTTAACCCCTTTGAATGCTTCATCAGTATGCTTGAGTTATTTTGATGTGCTGAAAGAACAACAGGGAATGTATGAAATGTGTGTGTGTAGCTGGGTGTGAGACAAAAAATGTTACTTTAGAGACCTCACATCCTAGCTTCTTAGAAAACAATTTGCATTACATACTTAGAAACGCATCAAGGGGACATAGTTCGATTCCTTAAATGGACACACATATTGAGATATTTTTTAAGACATTTTTTCCTTTGTCACATCTGGAGCTGATCTGTATGACTATCATTTCTGACGAGAAACAAATATTTAAAAGGCTTTCTGCCTCTTGCCTACTTGAAAGTGAGATTTGCCACAACAAATCAGTTTCTTTTTTTTCATCAGCCAAATGTTGTGCTGCATGTTAAATTGCTTATTGTGCTTATTGTATAATAACAACATTTATTTGACATGTTTCACTAACAAGAAACTCTTCTAACCACCGGTCGAGAGCTGTAGTCCCAACCACATTTGTTTGCAATGCTTTGCAAACAAATGAAACATTGAATCGTTGAACTAAAATGAATGTTGCTTTTTAATAAATAGCACAATATCATGCTCCCCCACTAAGAGACAAAACACTGCTTTTCTGACCTCTAACGAATCATTTTAATTAACAGACAAATCACATTAAAGAGAAATACTGCACAACAACAATCAAATGGCCAAAACTGCATGTTTATTTGAATGTTCACATTAGATTACTTGACATAACCAATAACAAAATAATGTTCAATTTTTTTTATGCCACTAAGAAAAAAATAAACAGCAACTTCTTGTAGAAGGTGACTGATTTCCTTATTTAAAAACCTGCTGGATGCATCTTCCACTTTCTTAGCCCACCAAGGAAAGAAAATATTCTGCAGATATGACCAGATTTCTTCATATAAATAAAAATCATAATTTAAACAATCAGATAAATTTGAATCGTTACCACTTAAAAGATGAGGTATATCTTTCAGAACTTTGTCAAATATTTCCAAACCATGATTTTTGAAATCATCAAATGTTTTATTTAATGTTGGATTTTTAAATAAATCGGATTCAATTTGATCAAGCTTTTCTTTTGGGGGGGGATTTTTTATTTTTAACCAATATTTCTCAAGATTATATTCTGGTATTTCATTTTCTTTTTCCATTGAAAATTCTTTGTTTTGTACATTTGGAGTAATGTTTTTGTAAATAGTTTCTAATAATTCTTTTTCCACTTTTTCCACTTTTCTTTTTTTTTTTTGGTTGTCATGTTAGAGATAATTCTATCAATACTTCCCAGTGTTTGGGACTTAAAAGTGTAAGTGCAATCTTTAAGAGGCTTATCGGGTAAACTATTCTCATATGAGCCATTAATGCCCCAGGGTTTATAAAAGCCAATAATCATTTTCATTCCATGCTTTTCATATAATTTCTGTGCTATATCTGTCACGATCGGTGTTACGGAAAACACAGGAGAGAGAACCAATTGCGAGTACGTCTTTAATAAGGGGGTAATCCAAAGAGAATACACAGTCCAGGCATGAGTCGTAACCAAAAACATCCATCCAAACATAAACCAAACGAAGACAAGGCAAGGGCAAGAACTGACGGACATGAATTAATATACAACATTAAACAAGGACTCCGTAACACAGACTCAGACAGACCGGGTATAAATACACAGAAGGATAAAGGGGAAACAGGAGACAGGTGGGGAACAATCAATTAACTAAACAAGGAGGAAGGTGACCAAATAAGGGAACAGGAAGTGATAAGGTGACAGACACCGTGAGAAAGGAGGACATCTAGTGGAAACCCAGGGACACAACCCAGACACTGTGACAGAACCCCCCCTCTACGGAGCGGCTCCCAGACGCTCCACGACAGACACAAAACAGACCAGGAGGGAGGCGGACAGGTGGAGGCTCAGGGGGAGGGACGGAGGGCCAGAAAAGAAAAACATGGGGAACAGGCACCAGAATGAAACACAACACGGAAAGACCAGGAGGGAGGAGGACCGGAGGAGGTTCAGGGGGAGGGACAGAGGGCCAGACTAACAGAAAGGAACAGGGACAGACATTAACACAAAAAAAAAGGAAAAAAACAACATGAAGCCCCCCAGGGCGGAGCAGACGACCACCACACCCTTGTGGTCAAGGCCAGAGTCCTCCAGGGTGGAGCGGAAGACCACCACAACCGTGTAGTCAGGGCAAGCGCCCCCCAGGGCGGAGCAGAAGACCACCATGTCCGTGTGGTCAGAGCAGAAGCCCCCCAGGGCGGAGCAGATGACCACCACGCCCCTGTGGTCGATGCCGGAGTCCAACAGGGCGGAGCAGAAGGCCACCCAGTGACTTGACCTGACTCTGAAAGGTCCACGAGGATCTGACTCGACTCTGGAGGGTCAACTGGAACCTGACTCGACTCTGGAAGGTCAACAGGAACTAGCCCTGACTCTAGACCGGTCTCGGGCACCGCATCGGGAGTGGCCTCGGGCACCGCCTCGGCTTCTGGAACAGCATCGGCCACCGCCTCGGCATCGGGCACCGCCTCGGCCTCTGGAACGGCATCGGGCACCGCCTCGGCATCGGGCACCGCCTCGGCCTCCGGAACAGCATCGGGCAACGCCTCGGCCTCCGGAACGGCATCGGCCTCCGGAACGGCATGGGGCACTGCCTCGGCCTCTGGAACGGCATCGGCCTCCGGAACGGCATCGGGAACAGCATCGGCCTCCGGAACGGCATCGGGAACAGCATCGGCCTCCGGAACGGCATAGGGAACAGCATCGGCCTCCGGAACGGCATCAGCATCCACCTCGGCCTCCGGAACCGCATCGGGCACCGCCTCGGCCTCCGGAACCGCATCGGGCACCGCCTCGGCCTCCGGAACCACATCGGGCACCGCATTGGGCACCGCCTCGGCCTCCGGAACAGCATCGGGCACCGCCTCGGCCTCCGGAACAGCATCGGGCACCGCCTCGGCCTCCGGAACAGCATCGGGCACCGCCTCGGCCTCCGGAACCACATCGGGCACCGCATTGGGCACCGCCTCGGCCTCCGGAACAGCATCGGGCACCGCCTCGGCCTCCGGAACAGCATCGGGCACCGCCTCGGCCTCCGGAACAGCATCGGGCACCGCCTCGGCCTCCGGAACAGCATCGGGCACCGCCTCGGCCTCCGCAACAGCATCGGGCACCGCCTCGGCCTCCGGAACAGCATCGGGCACCGCCTTGGCCTCCGGAACAGCTTCGGGCACCACCTCGGCCTCCGGAACAGCATCGGCCTCCGGAACGGCATTGGGCACCGTCTCGGCCTCCGGAACAGCATCGGGCACCGCCTCAGCCTCCAGAACAGCATCGGGCACCGCCTCGGGAACGTCCTCTGGGCTTTGAGGAACGGTAGACGCCTGTCTCCTCCTCCTCCGCCCTCTATGATGGCGAGTCGGTGACTCCTTGTCTGGAGACTCAGGCGTTGAGTCGGCCATTTTGTGCTGTGGCTCCAAGCTGGCGGCCATCTTGTACTGTGGCGCTGGGCTGGCGGCCATCTTGTGCTGTGGCTCTGGGCTGGTGGCCATCTTGTGCTGTGGCTCTGGGCTGGCAGCCATCTTGTGCTGTGGCTCTGGACTGGCAGCCATCTTGTGCTGTGGCGCTGGGCTGGCAGCCATCTTGTGCTGTGGCGCTGGGCTGGCGGCCATCTTGTGCTGAGGCGTTGGCTCAGCAGCCATGACGTTGACCGTCTTGGGAATCTCTAGAATCTTGGACAGCGTAGTGAAATAATCCAAGAATGAGTCAGCGGCCTTCTTGGACGTTGGCGCTGAGCTGGCGGCCATCTTGCACCGTGGCGCTGGACTCGCAGCAATCATGGGCAGTGGCGCCACCGTGGCGGACGTGCGCTTCCTCTCCCCTCTCCGTCCGCCATGGTGAGACGGTGGCTCTGATCTATCCCACACGAGACCCGGGTCGAAGGGAGGCCATGGTTGAGAGTGATGCTGGGTCTCCTCTCGACCACTCCCTCCTCGGCGACCTCCCCTGGTCCCCCGGAAAACCACCAGGCGAGTTCCCTCAAAACCGTCTCTCTCCCGCTCTGTGGCTGGGGATGAGACATAGGCAGACATACCGCTGGTTCTTACTGGGACGGAGTCCTTCTGTCACGATCGGTGTTACGGAAAACACAGGAGAGAGAACCAATTGCGAGTACGTCTTTAATAAGGGGGTAATCCAAAGAGAATACACAGTCCAGGCATGAGTCGTAACCAAAAACATCCATCCAAACATAAACCAAACGAAGACAAGGCAAGGCAAGGGCAAGAACTGACGGACATGAATTAATATACAACATTAAACAAGGACTCCGTAACACAGACTCAGACAGACCGGGTATAAATACACAGAAGGATAAAGGGGAAACAGGAGACAGGTGGGGAACAATCAATTAACTAAACAAGGAGGAAGGTGACCAAATAAGGGAACAGGAAGTGATAAGGTGACAGACACCGTGAGAAGGGAGGACATCTAGTGGAAACCCAGGGACACAACCCAGACACTGTGACAATATCAATAGCTTGATGCGAGCAAGATGTAGATGTGGGCCTTGCTAAACAGGGACTATTCAAAGAAAATATCAGTGCCTCCTTATACAGACAATCATTTTTATCAAGAATGTCTTTTAGTAGAGCAAATATATCATCTTCACTATGTCTTTTAGTTTTAATGTCTGGATAATACACTTTTGGATATTCGCTATCCAATTTGCCGTCCTTTTTAATAAAAATTATAAAAGCAAACTGATTTGATTGATCAAGTCTCAAATCAATCTTAAGGTTATTTAAAACCTTATAAAAAAAGTCATAATAATATTGATCTAGATAATGTTTTATGATAAACTCAGTTTCTTGAATTAGTTTAATTATATGTTTCGCGGTTACTACTTTATTTTTGTAATCTCCACATCTTCCCATCCAGCCCAAGCACAGATTACGAGGGTCGTCGTCCGGTGAGGTGCGCTGAGGTCCTCCATCACTAAAAAATACAAGACAAAAATAACCATAGGTGTTACTTTTTATTTAAAGTTACACCGAAACATACGGGAAATATATTAAAATACAAACCCAATTCCAAAAAAGTTGGGACACTGTAGAAATTGTGAGTAAAAAAGGAATGGAATGATTTACAAATGTCATTAACTTATATTTTATTCACAATAGAATATAGATAACATATCAAATGTTGAAAGTGAAACATTTTGAATTGTCATGCCAAATATTGGCTCATTTTGGATTTCATGAGAGCTACACATTCCAAAAAAGTTATTAGTAATTTATTAATTTTAATAAAAAAATTTCATGTTTATGTTTTCATGTCTTTTATTTTGTAGTTTAGTTATGGTTCCTGTCTAGTCACGTGATTCCCTTGATCCTCTTGTATTCCTGCCTGGTGTAATGTATGTGTCATGTTCTCATTGGTTGTCTTAGGGGCTTTAAGTCTGGTCACTTCATGCGTTTTTGTCTGATTGGATAGCTATCTGATCCTGGAAAGACCAGGTGTAAATGCCCTCCAAAGCGCTTTCGAGATGCATTTAAATCCGATCACTCAAACCACTTCACGAGGTGGTATGCGACGCATTACAGATGAAACTGGACAAGTGTAAATGCATCTGGTTGTTGAAACCACATATGTTAATTTTACTCCTCCCAAAATATTAAAGTAATAAACGTGTGAGAGTGTTTTATAAGCTATACGGCATGTTATAGTCAGATATGACAGCGCCAATGCAACAAGCATCACCGCGGATAGTTAGCTGAGTATCTATTCAGCAAGCCAACATGCAAACAGCCATGAATTAAACTGAAAGTAAGTCGCAGACGCTCAACACACAATAATCTTCATTTAAAGTAGTGAGGCTAACCTATCTTCCAGTGCTGATGCCGCGCGGTCTCTGATATTGAAATTAGCTGATAATGAATGAAATGCAGCGCCACTGACTATACTCTGCTAAATTTGCATACAGAGCTCGAATTAAAGAACGGATTTATACCCATTTTGCAAAGACACATTTATGTGGCCAAGTGTAAATGGAAACGTTTTAACAATTCTGATAGATATCCGATCAGAGAAAATGCATGAAGTGACCAGGTGTAAACAGGCACCTAGTCATGTGTCCTGTCTCTCATTGGTTGGACTGTGTCATGTGACCCTGATTGTTTGGTGTATGCAGTATATAGCCCTCATGTAGCCTTTGTCTCTTGTTGTGTATTGATGTTGTAACCTGCTGTCAGTGAGTCAAGTCTGTTCAATTCAAGTCATTATGTTTGTATTGTGGATTACTTTTGGAATAACACTGCCCTTGGGTTCTTAAATTTGCCGTCCAGTGGACTCTGTTACAATAAATAACCGAATTTACGGTGTAGTTTTGACATAAAATATTTACTTTAACCCTTGTGCAACCTTATGTAGTGATGGCGAAGTGAAGTCTTCTGAACCATGGAAGCTTTCAAAACAATAGTATCCAGAAAAGGTGCATTACTTGAAGCTTTTCAACACATTTAATTCTGTGGCCATCTAGTGGTCATAAAAATGATTAACACCTTCTAAAGTGCTGTGTTCCATTATGCTGCGTTTCCACCGAAATTACCCGGAACAATTTTACCAGGAACTTTTTTCCCCAGGAACTATTTCCCCACCAGACCTGTTGCTTTCTGTGTTTCCACCGCGGTGTAAAGTACCAGGGAGATTAGGCAAATAGTCTGGTGACGTAAGTCAGCGCGCGTTTCTTAATACAAAATGCGCTGATTTTGGACTTGCATTCTCGGTAGTTCGGACTTTGCGCATTCGACCAGGAGTGTGATGTCCGCGACGACTCAAATCCAGTTATTCTGCAAACAGCAGCGTACTTGATAACTTCAGTCAGCTGACCATGGCTACTGCAATTTTCCCCTCTGTATAATACAATAAAACGAAATAGGATATCAAATACCACTGCCTCCTTTCGTTTTCATTTAAACATAATAACAGCTGCAGAAATGTACTTAGTTCAGGGATATGTGTATATATACAGCCATTACAATGAAACGAAATATTACATAAATTTGCCTCTTTTTATTTTCATTTTAACATATAGATAAATTGAATACAGACCAAAGATAACCTGTTAGATTTACCCAAAACGAATTATATTTTATGTTTAACCACTAAAGAGACATCAGAGCCAGCGGCACACATCAGAAGGTCTAGCCGATGTGAGGCTGCTTCTCGGTGGATAGATGATTACTGAGCTCCCGCTGATCACATTTTTAAATTTTTAAATAGGCGCTGTCTTTATAAATAAACCACAGATTTGAGGTTTAATCTACTACATCCTCGCCTGAAACACTTCTAAAAGTACATTTCATGACACAATAACAGTTATATTTTGAAAATTATCCGAATAAATGGTGGTTGAGATCACAATGCTGTGAGAACTCAACCAATCAGCATGTTTAGCGCCCAAGTCCCGCCCCCGAAAGTTCCGGAACTTTGAAAAAGTACCACCTCGCCAGCAGGGCCTTTTTGAGGGGCATTTATTCCCCCAGAACTTTATTTAGTTCCTGGTTCCTGCGGTGGAAACACACTGAGTACCAGGCCAAAGTCCCTAGTTCCTGGGTAAAGTTCCTGCGGTGGAAACGCAGCACTACATATAAATGATTCAGAAAAAATCATTAAGGAAATTGTAACGTCAAATCATTTACAATAAGATTTAATTCATGATTATTTCTAAACATCCACTCATCATCACTGTGTGTCACCTTGATAAATACAATAATCATACAATATTTCTAAAGCATACAGATGTACATATGATATGAATATGCCATTTATCTGCAGTCTATATTTCAAATTTCTTCTGATAATTACAGTATGCTGAAGTCACTGATCGTTTACATTTTCTGTGTTTCTGATCCAATAAAACTATGCATAAATTAAATCATTTCACATGCACTGCATTAATTTCCTCCTCAAACATCACATTCACAAAAAACTGAAGAATCACTGTTTAAAACATAATAAATACATCAAAAACATGATGAAGTAGCATCTAAAGCAGTGTACAGTATACAAAAATTTGTCATCTTAAATGTACTTACAGGTGAATCTGGCCAGTTCTCGGTAGATTAAGGTCAGAGTCTTCTGTTGAAGAACTCTATAATGGAAACAAGGAATCAGAACAATGAGACATTAGCAGAAACTCTGTGATCTAAACCAATGCAATCAGAGCAGAATATCTCACCATGGTTTTTTTTTTTGTAGTTCCTGGGGCAGGAGCCACCAAGACACCACTTTCTCTTTGATAGAGAGGATCTGTATGCCGGTCTACAATTATATCTCTTAGATCTGGAGACCTGTCCATCAGATGAACTCCTGCCCCAGAACCTTTTTTGTAATTGAAATAAAGACTTCTTTTCTTAAAGAAGTAACTTTGAAGGATCATGTAAACTGAAAGCTGGTAAATGAATGCTCATTTATAGTCTGCTCAGACCAACCCTTTCGGTGATGACTATGTGAATCATGACACATAAAGCTGTGTATCCCAATTAACGTGTTCCTTCAGGTAATGAACAATGCTAAGAATGCCTGCCAAGAGCGATGATGATCAAATCACAATCCTGATCAGCATCTGCTTTACTCAAAGTCAGTAAACCTGTTCTTCTGAATGCAATGAATTTGCAATGCAAATATTTTATCACTCTTGGCTGTGTGAATGTTTTCTCTGTTTTATCATTTTACAAGTATTATAGAAATGTTGATTTTTAAAATGTTCTTTGAACATCCTGAAACAAGAAGTAACATTAAAAAAAAAAAAAAAACATTTGACGAAAACTGTACTCAATGCTTTCAGAAATAATGTTCCGTGAACAATTTTCAATGACTAACGTATTGAGAACATTAAAGGCCAGGTAAGTTTGAACAAACATTAATTTCACTGGAAAAACATTTCTTCAGAGAATCTCTCCAGAATGTCAGCTAAAGAATGTTCTCTGTTAGCTGATTCCAATCCAAACTAAAACCGTTCACACTATCCAATGCAGTCATTAATTTGTCATACATGCCAATAAATAAAGTTTTTCTGTGTTTTTGTGTATTGTGTTCTTGTGTTTCTCCAGAGGCCACAGATGTGCTTGAGTGTTTCTGTTTCCTATACAGTGAAACTTACACAAGACACACCTACACCAACTCCTTCACGTGGCCTGATGTTAGTCAAAGAACAATACTTTACTGAGGTCTACATTTATTGCAAAGGGACGGGCTAGCACTGCTTTTCGATGATAATCTGAATTGCTGCTAAAGTCATTTAAGGATTTGAAATGGACAAGCAGAAATCATTTTGTGTGTGTGTGTGTACGTTTTAAATGATGCACTTTCGCCGAGCCCCACCCCCCTTAGTTACTGTTGCTACTTCCGACAAACAAATGGTCAAACACGGCCAGCGCGACAGATTGCCATGACGGGAAGAGGTATACCCGTGCGTGTCAGTGACCTTTTTTGGAGTAATACCTCCGCGATATCCCTCCAGATCGAGGCAAAAGGGGTTACAGTATGCCGTGGATGGAAAAAAACGAAATCTGAGAAACCCCATGACCTGTACCTCAAATGCAACCAGCACAGCCTTGTGTACCAGTCATGCTCTTGCACTGCCGGCAGCGTTCTCTTTCAAATGTTATGGTCTATTATTGTCTATTGCGAGTAGCTATTTTTATTATTATCTTGGTGAGTAAATGTTTTAAAAATGATAACTAAATACTAATTGAGTCTTAAATGCATAATGTAGACATATAGGCTAGCCTATATAGGCTAATGTTGGCATTATTCTTTTATTAAATTTCAGCTGCCATGGCGAAGCAAATAAGGCAGTCTTTATCTTAATTAATTTCGTTATTGCCAAATACCCATCTTAATTTAGAATTTATCTTAATTAAAATTTTTAAGAAAGACTCGGTTTTTATTGGTGCGTTGGCCTATTTATAGGCTAAATGAGTCTATACCTAGGGCTATTTAGAGTTCTGAGATGTTACGATGTCACAGAGGACTTATTTTATTTCTTTGTTCAAACTTCCAAGTAGCTTATTACATTAGTCATGTATAAATTATGTTAAAACGTATAAATGACTCATTCTTGGCAAAAGAGCTGTGTGCGTGCGTACATTTGAATAATGTCGGGCTGTAAATGGGTTCGGGCTTTTAAAAAGCTGTCAATAAAAATGTACTTATCGGCCCCGGGCCGAAATCTGTCGGGCCTAACTTTTAAGGCCCGATTACAGCTCTATTGTAGTGTCCGATTTACAAACGCCGTGGGCGCAAGCGCTTCACCATCTTGCTTGGAGTCAACGTTTGTCGGAACTGCCTCACATAGTAACGGTTGCTATGATGTGTGATTGGACAATGGCTGTTTTTGGGAGGGGCCTGCGAAAGGCTAATCGTGAATGTGATTAGGCCACAACCTTTAAAGGTTAACCGGTGTGTGTGTGTGTGTGTGTGTGTCATATATATATATGGGTTTTAAACATTTAAAATATAGCATTTAAAAATTATATACACTTAACATTATAACATTTTTAAATTATTATTAATAATAATAATACATATTTTATTTTTATTTTAAAAATGATATAAGAGAAACATAGTAAGAAGACAATTAAAGACTAAAGCAAGGAAATCCAAACTAATTCAATCAGAGCAGAATAACTCACCATCATTAGCCAGATCTGATCCTGGGGCAGGAGACACCCAAGTGAAAGTCTGAAGTTCGACAGTATCGAGGTCAGTCTGGACTTAGAACAGACTGTAGAAATCTTCTTGTTGATGTGTTGAGATGAGTTTTGTCTTCCAGTTGTCTGTAGAAATCTTCTGTTTGATGGTATTACGGTTTGTTTCGTCTTTGAAACGACTGTCGAGACTGTCAGATTAATTGTGGTAGTGCTCCTGCCCCAGAATGTGTTCATTTTTCGTGATTGCTCTTTTATAGTCTGATTAGGCCTGACCCTTCAAGGTGAGGAAGAAACCAGTTCAGTGGATGATGATGACACAAAAAATGCTGTTCATCTCGACTATCAAATATGTAGTCATGTGCCTTCAGGTACTGAATGATGCCAAGAACAGCTGCCAGTAGTGAGAAAGATCCAGTGTCATCATTTCACAACCCAGATCAGCACATACTCTGTCTTTATTCAATGTCCAGTTAACTTCCTTCATATTCAAAACTATATCAGTTCATAACATCCAGTGATTCCATTCATATGTCACCTTACACACCAATAAGTGAACTGTCCTTCTGTGTTTCTCTATTTGTTTTAACTGTAGTGGTTTTCTCATGTTTCTCCAGAGGCCTGATGATGATGAGGATAACACTGTCATAACCTGCTGACATAAGAGACTGGTTTAGGGATTAAAATATTTTTCATCATTTTAACCATGACCAATATAATCATCAGAGAGATTAACTTTAGATCTAGATGAAAGAGTGTTTCCTACTGTTCTGGACTGTGTTTCCCAAAAGCATCGTAAGCTTAAATACATCTGGACCCATCGCCACCAGTGGAAGATCATATAGGATGATCACGATTTCTAACGATAAATATATGACAGGTGTAGGGACAGATTTCTGTGTGTTTGGGGTTAGTGCAGGTTTTCATAAAAGTCTTCCATAAAAGATTATGTCTTTGTGGGGTCCAATTTAAGCGTTAAACTTTTCTTATTTTACGATCTCTGTCCATTCTTTTGGTCCTTAAAAAGTAATAAAAACAAGCTCATATGCACATGATGGTTTTTATACTTTATGGAGACATCGTTAGGCCTATTCAACGTCGTTAGTCCTATTCTAGGGGGGCTGAAGCCACCCCAAAATGTTCCTAAGCCCCCCTAAATGATAATAAGAATAACAGTCAATAACAATTCGATTTATAAATAACCGAATCCATTTTGAAAACTCCGGCCAGGGTAGGCATTTTCAGAAATGCCGGTTGCAGTGTTGTCGTGTGGACAGTATAACCAGGGTTTTTGCCTTGCGACATCAGAGTGTGCGCCGTTATCCGCTGTGTTTGACGTCATATTGTGCGCCGCTGACTGCTTCTAAATGGCCAAGGTGACTTTACAATTTGGGTTATATCGCCGCCTGCTGGTGTGGCATGCTCTTGACAGCGCTTGATAGCATGTTTTTGCATTTTCATGTGGATGGAATTTTTTTTAAACGCAGGAGGAAAAACTTTGGTTATAAAAATACCTGTGTCCGTGTGGACTAGGCCTGAATCTTGCTGTTTTGTTGCCTGCAAACGTCAGCAATGGAGGAGAGACAGATTTCTGACAGATAGGCAACAGCTAGAGAGACTGGGGAAATTCATATCAAACAGTTGCTCCACCAACACTGGTGCCGCTCAGGGATGTGTTCTCTCCCCACTGCTCTTCTCCCACTACACCAACGACTGCACCTCTAAAGACCCCTCTGTCAAGCTCCTGAAGTTTGCAGACAACACTACAGTCATCGGCCTCATTCAGGACGGTGACGAGTCTGCTTACAGACAAGAGGTTGAGCAGCTGGCTGTCTGGTGCAGTCTTAACAACCTGGAGCTTAACACGCTCAAAACAGTGGAGATGATCGTGGACTTCAGGAGAAACCCCCCTGCTCTCCCCCCACTCACCATCATGAACAGCACTGTGACTGCAGTGGAGTCATTCAGATTCCTGGGAACCACTATCTCTCAGGACCTGAAGTGGGACATTCACATTGACTCCATTGTGAAAAAGGCCCAGCAGAGGTTGTACTTCCTTTGACAGCTGAGAAGTTTAACCTGCCACAGGAGCTGCTGAAACAGTTCTAATCAGCCGTCATTGAGTCTGTACTGTGTACTTCAATTACTGTGTGGTTTGGTTCAGACATCAAAAGACTACAGAGAATGGTTCGGACTGCTGAAAGGATTATTGGTGCTCCCCTGCCCACTCTTCAAGAACTGTATACATCCAGAGAGAGGAAAAGGGCTCAGAAAATCACTCTGGATCCCTCACATCCAAGTTACCCCATCTTTGAACTTTTGCCATCTGTCCGGCGCTTCAGAGCCACAAATACCAGAACAGTCAGGCACAAGAACAGTTTCTTCCCCCAGGCAATCTACCTCACGAACAGTTAAATGTTCCCCACTTGTGCAATACAAATGTGCAATAGTCAAAGTCACCTTTATTTATATAGCGCTTTAAACAAAATACATTGCGTCAAAGCAACTGAACAACATTCATTAGGAAAACAGTGTGTCAATAATGAAAAATGACATTTAAAGGCAGTTCATCATTGAATTCAGTTATGTCATCTCTGTTCAATTAAATAGTGTCTGTGCATTTATTTGCAATCAAGTCAACGATATCGCTGTAGATGAAGTGCCCCCAACTAAGCAAGCCAGAGGCGACAGCGGCAAGGAACCGAAACTCCATCGGTGACAGAATGGAGAAAAAAACCTTGGGAGAAACCAGGCTCAGTTGGGGGGCCAGTTCTCCTCTGACCAGACGAAACAAGTAGTTCAATTCCAGGCTGCAGCAAAGTCAGATTGTGCAGAAGAATCATCTGTTTCCTGTGGTCTTGTCCTGGTGCTCCTTTGAGACAAGGTCTTTACAGGGGATCTGTATCTGGGGCTCTAGTTGTCCTGGTCTCCGCTGTCTTTCAGGGATGTAGAGGTCCTTTCTAGGTGCTGATCCAGCATCTGGTCTGGATACGTACTGGATCCGGGTGACTGCAGTGACCCTCTGATCTGGACACAGACTGGATCTGGTGGCTACGGTGACCTCGGAATAAGAGAGAAACAGACAAATATTAGCATAGATGCCATTCTTCTAATGATGTAGCAAGTACATAGGGTGTTATGGGAAGTGTTTTTATGGGAAGCCTAAAAATCCTTTAATGGATTTGGATAATAAAAGCATATTAGTATGTTATGTGTATGCCAGGTTAAAGAGATGGGTCTTTAATCTAGATTTAAACTGCAAGAGTGTGTCTGCCTCCCGAACAATGTTAGGTAGGTTATTCCAGAGTTTAGGCGCCAAATAGGAAAAGGATCTGCCGCCTGCAGTTGATTTTGATATTCTAGGTATTATCAAATTGCCTGAGTTTTGAGAACGTAGCGGACGTAGAGGATTATAATGTAAAAGGAGCTCATTCAAATACTGAGGTGCTAAACCATTCAGGGCTTTATAGGTAATAAGCAATATTTTAAAATCTATACGATGCTTGATAGGGAGCCAGTGCAGTGTTGACAGGACCGGGCTAATATGGTCATACTTCCTGGTTCTAGTAAGAACTCTTGCTGCTGCATTTTGGACTAGCTGTAGTTTGTTTACTAAGCGTGCAGAACAACCACCCAATAAAGCATTACAATAATCTAACCTTGAGGTCATAAAAGCATGGATTAACATTTCTGCGTTTGACATTGAGAGCATAGGCCGTAATTTAGATATATTTTTGAGATGGAAAAATGCAGTTTTACAAAAGCTAGAAACGTGGCTTTCTAAGGAAAGATTGCGATCAAATAGCACACCTAGGTTCCTAACTGATGACGAAGAATTGACAGAGCAACCATCAAGTCTTAGACAGTGTTCTAGGTTATTACAAGCGGAGTTTTTAGGTCCTATAATTAACACCTCTGTTTTTTCAGAATTTAGCAGTAAGAAATTACTTGTCATCCAGTTTTTTATATCGACTATGCAATCCATTAGTTTTTCAAATATCATCAGCATACTAATGATACTAATATCATCAAATTAGTCTCATCAGCATAACAGTGAAAGCTAACACCATGTTCCCTGATGATATCTCCCAAGGGTAACATATAAAGCGTAAAGAGTAGCGGCCCTAGTACTGAGCCTTGAGGTACTCCATACTGCACTTGTGATCGGTAGGATACATCTTCATTCACTGCTACGAACTGATGGCGGTCATATAAGTACGATTTAACCATGCTAATGCACTTCCATTAATGCCAACAAAGTGTTCAAGTCTATGCAAAAGAATGTTGTGGTCAATTGTGTCAAACGCAGCACTAAGATCCAATAAAACTAATAGAGAGATACACCCACGATCAGATGATAAGAGCAGATCATTTGTAACTATAAGGAGAGCAGTCTCAGTACTATGATACGGTCTAAATCCTGACTGGAAATCCTCACATATACTATTTCTCTCTAAGAAGGAATATAATTGTGAGGATACCACCTTTTCTAGTATCTTCGACAGAAAAGGGAGATTCGAGATTGGTCTATAATTAATAACTAGTTCTTTGGGGTCAAGCTGTGGTTTTTTGATGAGAGGCTTAATAACAGCCAATTTGAAGGTTTTGGGGACATATCCTAATGACAATGAGGAATTAATAATAGTCAGAAGAGGATCTATGACTTCTGGAAGCACCTCTTTTAGGAGCTTAGATGGTATAAGGTCTAACATACATGTTGTTGGTTTAGATGATTTAACAAGTTTATACAATTCTTCCTCTCCTATAGTAGAGAATGAGTGGAACTGTTCCTCAGGGGGTCTATAGTGCACTGTGTGATATGATACTGTAGCTGACGGCTGAATGGTTGCAATTTTATCTCTAATAGTATCGATTTTAGAAGTACAGTAGTTCATAAAGTCATTACTGCTGTGATGTTGGGAAATGTCAACACTTGTTGAGGCTTTATTTTTCGTTAATTAAGCCACTGTATTGAATAAATACCTGGGGTTATGTTTGTTTTCTTCTAAAAGAGAAGAAAAGTAATCGGATCTAGCAGTTTTTAATGCTTTTCCGTAGGATATGTTACTCTCCCGCCAAGCAATACGAAATACCTCTAGTTTTGTTTTCCTCCAGCTGCGCTCCATTTTTCGGGCTGCTCTCTTTAGGGTGCGAGTATGCTCATTATACCATGGTGTCAAACTGTTTTCCTTAACCTTCCTTAAGCGTAAAGGAGCAACTGTATTTAAAGTGCTAGAAAAGAGAGAGTCCATAGTTTCTATTACATCATCAAGTTCTGAGGTTTTGGATATGCTAAGGAATTTGGATACATCAGGAAGATAACTTAAAAAGCAGTCTTTTGTGTTAGAAGTGATGGTTCTTCCATACTTGTAACAAAAAGTAGGATTTACAATTTTGGCTATATGAAGTTTGCACAGAACTAAATAATGATCTGAGATATCATCACTTGGCTGAATAATTTCAACACCATCAACATCAATTCCATGTGACAGTATTAAATCTAGAGTATGATTTCGACAATGAGTAGGTCCTGAAACGTGTTGTCTAACACCAATAGAGTTCAGAATGTCTATAAATGCTGATCCCAATGCATCGTTTTCATTATAAACATGGATATTAAAATCACCAACTATTAAGACTTTATCTGCAGCCAGAACTAACTCGGATGTAAAATCACCAAACTCTTTAATAAAGTCTGTATGGTGCCCTGGTGGCCTGTATACAGTAGCCAGTACAAACATAACAGGGGATTTATCATTAACATTTGTTTCTCTGGATAATGTTATATGAAGCACCATTACTTCAAACGAGTTATACTTGAAGCCTGCTCTCTGAGAGATCCTGAAATCGTTGTTATAAATTGAAGCAACACCTCCACCTTTGCCTTTTAGACGCGGCTCATGTTTATAACAGTAATCTTGGGGGGTGGACTCATTTAAAATAATGTAATCATCAGGTTTTAGCCAGGTTTCTGTCAAACAGAGCACATCTAGATTATGATCAGTGATCAAATTATTTACAAAAAGTGTTTTCGTAGAAAGGGATCTGATATTCAATAAGCCAAGCTTTATCATTTGTTTATCCATATTGCTTCTGTTTTTTATTTGTTGAACCTCAATTAAATTGTTAATCTTAACTTGGTTTGGACGTTTTTTGTTTTTTCTAGTTCAGGGAACAGACACAGTCTCTATAGTGTGATATCTAGGTGAAAGAGTCTCTATGTGCTGAGAATTAACTGACCTCTGTGACGGGAGGCAGCTAGCAGGCAGTCGGTTTAGCCAGTCTGTCTGCTTCCTGACCTGGGCCCCAGTTAGTCAAGTATAAACACTAAGACTATTTGCCATATTTCTAGAGAGAAGAGTGGCGCCACCCCAGGAGGGATGAAGACCATCTCTTTTAAACAGGTCAGGTCTGCCCCAAAAGCTCGTCCAATTGTCTATGAAACCTATGTTATTCTGTGGGCACCACTTAGACATCCAGCCATTGAGTGATGACAATCTGCTATGCATCTCATCACCACGGTAAGCAGGGAGGGGACCAGAGCATATTACAGTGTCTGACATCGTGCTTGCAAGTTCACACACCTCTTTAATGTTATTTTTAGTGATCTCCGACTGGCGAAGTCGAACATCATTAGCGCCGGCATGAATAACAATCTTACTGTATTTACGTTTAGCATTAGCCAGCACTTTTAAATTTGCCAAGATGTCAGGCGCTCTGGCTACCGGTAAACATTTGACTATGGTGGCTGGTGTCTCTATATTCACGTTCCGTACAATAGAATCACCAATAACTAGAGCACTTTCATCAGGTTTCTCAGTGGGTGCATCACTGAGTGGGGAGAACCTGTTTAATGTTTTGATCGGAACAGAAGAGCGGTGTTTTGACCCACGACTACGCTGCCTCACCGTCACCCAGTTGCCCTGCGTCAGGGGCTCTGTTTCCGGAACCGAACAATGTACAGGAATCCCTGAGCTAGACGCTTCCAAAGCCGTATCTAGAGCCCTAACATTCTTACTGTCCTCAATTAAAGTTTGGATGCGTGTCTCTAATTCTGAAATCTTCTCTGTCAGCCTAACTATTTCCCTGCATTTATCACATGTGAATCCCTCATCTGCGACAGAGATAGATAAACTGTACATGTGGCAAGAGGTGCAAGAAACAATGATAGGAGAAGCCATTACTCACCGTGCTTGATGAAACTTCTTACTGCGGTTGTTTGATGAACTTGTGAAAAACTGGAGCGAGGGAGAGGAGAAAAGAATACAGCGATAGGTTCGAATGAAAACACTAATGACAAGCTAACGAGTGCTAACGCTTTGCAGGTGTACTGCACTCACGGAAATAAAATAAAAGTGAACGATCGAAGTTGATCTGATAAGATTGATCGATAATATCAGAAATATGGTGTGAATTAAGTTATATTTTACCACTTTTAAAAAACAGAGAGTGATAGTAAGATCCTTATATTTATTTGTTACCCCTGCATCCTAGTACATCCCTGCATCTTACTCAATCCTATTCCATTATCATTTATAGCACAATTGTTTATACACTTATTTATTTGCCTTTTTGTGTGTGTGTGTGTGTGTTGTCGTCTCTGTTTACTGGAAGCTTATGTCACTAAAACAAATTCCTTGTATGCGCAGGCATTTCTGATTCTGATTCTGATTCTGAAATAGGCAACGAAGTCGAAGAAGGCAGGGTTTACTGCAAACTGAGGTATGATGTAAGGTGCTAAACATGATGAGTCAATTCAGCAATGTTTGCCAACTGTTTACAATTTTTAAAAAATGTGAATCTAAAAGAGGTGATGTATCCTGGGGATACAAACATTTGAGAAGCTGTGGGGAGAAGTAGTGAAAGTGTAGGTCTCATTTCTTGGTTTCCTGTTTCTACATTCTTTGTTTAGCTCACAGGCAGCATCTAAAACTGTATATCTGGCTGTAGTGGGAAATCTACTCATCCTCCGATAAAAGTTGATCTACTTCACATATTTACACATGCTGCAGGGGACTTACCTGTTTAAAAGTCTGTTGTTCAGCATTAGCTTTTTAGGTTTACTTGAACTTTTATTAATTAAATGCTTACATATTTTGTAATCCGTCTCTAAATCTTTGTATCTCGGGGTATACGTCACCCTTTATTTTATTATTCCTTTATTTAACCAGGAAATCACATTGAGATATTGCTATCTCTTCTTCCAGTAAGACCTGGTCATGACATCAGCACATAAAGTTTCATACTAAAAGAATCACAGAGACAGTACCACAAACAACACAATCACAATTAATTAATAAAATCAGATCAAGAAAAGCAATTACATGATTCCTTTAAAACGTTATACAAAAGACCTTTAAAATTTCTTGTTTTAATGGCTGATTATTTGTTCTTTCTCAGAGTTGACTCTTTTCAGTTGGACTTGCACTTCTTCAGGCCTTCACTTACACCTGTCAGGACCTGTTTCAGTCATATACATCACGTTAGTCCAGATTATCCATTTGAAAAGGGTCTCTAGTTTCAGGTAAGAGAGTTAAAGTTAACTCTCTTCTCCATTAGAGACTCCCTCTCATGAAGCCAAAAACATCAAGCAGGAGACAAAGTGAAAGCAAGCTGATTTATTAAACAAATGCAGCTGTGTTTAACAGGTGTTAAGACAGAGAATCAGCAGCCTGACAGTGTCTCGAGTCTCATCATCTCTTTATGGAGATGATTACAGAGAAATACTCAAATTAATCATTTTACATCAAATGAGAAGAGGACAGAAACAGACTAAAACTGACAGATCATGGAGTCTAAGCTAAATGATCCAGAAAAACAAGATAGACTTGCAGAAACAAACATAAAGCATCTGGAGTTCTTTCTAAAAAGTTAAATCGACTCTTTCCAGATGAAAACGGTTTGTGATGGCTTTTATGTCTTTATAAGCGAATGCAACAGCAAAGGTGTTAATATAATCACTGAGCTCCTGATATATAAACTCCTCATATTCTGCATAAACTAAACGACACCACTTATAATAAAAAATATCATATATTTTTTTAGTAATGTCTTCACTAATATTCAAGTTGTTTAGCTGTTTTTTTATTTCATCTGCCTGTCCTTCTCCATAGTTCTTGAATTCATGGTATGTCATTGGTTTACCTGGAAATTTAACTGAAATGACTTTTAAAATGTAGCTCACATCTATCCACGTCATTAAGTTAGATTTAAGCATTTCTTCTTTAAGAAAGTTTTTGATGCTTTTATTTGTGCTTATTCTCTGGTTTTCCTGGAAACTCTTCACTGGAAATTTGGATCTACAGAGTTTTTCATTCAACATTTCTTTTAACTCCAATACTTTTGTTTCAATCAAAGGATCTTTACAACTTCTCACACCCTTCAGCCCTTGAACTATATTCCCTGACGCACCATAAATGTCCTGAAAGGTGATGTAAAGATCTATGTTATATTTATTAATCATTTCTTCAGAGAAATTAGCTAACTTGATCATACAAGGATCACAATGACCTTTTATAAATAAACAGGGGCTTAATTTTGTAAACATGTGTATAGCTTTTATCATACTCTTATTCTTCTTAATATACTGATCTAGAGGTTGTATGCATTGATGTTCAGTATGATGCGTCTCAGAATGTTTTCCATTCAGATAAATGTTTTTTGGCTTAAAGGGTCCGATTAATATAGGATCTCCTTTTATAAGTTCAATCACTGTAAATGCGAACTGATTGTGTAAATCAACCTTTTCATAGATTTTAAAGTGCCTTATAAAATATGACATTTTAGCAGACACAGTTTGATTGACAGGAAAAAATATATGTTTTTTTTCTAAAATATTCAAATGAGGAGGAAAATTCGAATAAATCAGATTAACTACTTTTTCAACATATGTCATCCTGTCTTTCAAATTAATAATGCTGATGATGGCATTTTTATCTCTGTATATCCACCGATCTTCATCTTCATCCTGCAAAACCTCCATCGGTCTGATAAAACATCGAGAGGGAAACCAGATGAATAACTAGTGACTGTAGATTATATTATTCATTTCACACAATTAATAACAGTGTAGTCCTGGCTCTAGCATTTATGTGTTTCACCTTTTATAATCTACTGTTCTGCTGATCACTTTATTTCTTTAATTACGTTTAGTGTTCCAATCACCAGGCTGCAATCTTCATTTATTTGTTAAACAGATTGCGTAAAATGCTCTTATTGACAAAGTCACAAATATACCTTTCACAAAAGACAAAACTCGATATTTTAAGAAATAATTTTTTTTTTTTTTTAGAAACATGGAAAGACGTCTGCATCTGAAGCAGTGCATGCGATCAGAATCTGTTTATTGTGTACATAAATTATTTCTTACCGTCTGAAATCTCGCTGTCTTTTGACCTCAGCTTGCTTTCTTCTGTTCTATAATGAAAAAGGAGAATCAAAACCAATTGTTAGTATATTTTTTAACCTTAATGTAAACCTTAGATAGAGCAGAAATACAGTACTGTATTTAAGTATTTTAAATGTTAAATATTTCTAATATTTCTAAATATTTCTAAAATATTTCACATGCACTACATTTTTGGTTTGTTTGGTTGTGATTAGGCCACACCCTTTAAAGTTTAACCAGTGTGTGTGTGTGTGTGTATATGGGTTTTAAACATTTAAAATATAGCATTTAAAAATCATATACACTTCACATTATAACATTTTTTAATTGAATTTAAAAATGATATAAGAGAAACATAGTAAGAAGACATTTAAAGACCAAAGCAAGGAAATCCAAACTAATTCAATCAGAGCAGAATAACTCACCATCATTAGCCAGATCTGATCCTGGGGCAGGAGACACCCAAGTGAAAGTCTGAAGTTCGACAGTATCGAGGTCAGTCTGGACTTAGAACAGACTGTAGAAATCTTCTTGTTGATGTGTTGAGATGAGTTTTGTCTTCCAGTTGTCTGTAGAAATCTTCTGTTTGATGCTATTACGGTTTGTTTCGTCTTTAAATCGACTGTCGAGACTGTCAGATTAATTGTGGTAGTGCTCCTGCCCCAGAATGTGTTTATTTTTCGTGATTGCTCTTTTATAGTCTGATTAGGCCTGACCCTTCAAGGTGAGGAATTTCTGAAACCAGTTCAGTGGATGATGATGACACAAAAAATGCTGTTCATCTCGACTATCAAATATGTAGTCATGTGCCTTCAGGTACTGAATGATGCCAAGAACAGCTGCCCGTCCAGTTAACTTGCTTCATATCCAAAGCTAAAGCTCATGTTTTCTCATGTTTCTCCAGAGGCCTCAAGAGAAGCTGAGAGTTTCTGTTTTCTATAAAGTGAAACTTACACACAACACACCTGTTACTCTGAACATCTTTCACTGATGATGATGTAAAGAATCTGTGCTGATCATCAGGTTTGATCTGTTATAAAGAAATCATGAACTCATTCATGTGATGCTGATATCAGTCGATGAAAACATAGTTTTCTCTAATATGTTTTATAATAAATCTGCCAATGGGGATACAAAATATTATCTTCATTCAATTTCAAGGGAAACAAGATCACTTTTCTGACCCCAGTGGCCTTTTTTCTTGCTTTACACATCAAATAATTTTGGTATTTTTTCTCAGAACATGATTTAATGTTAATCTACATGAGCAAACCTGCAGCAGTTGTGTTGTACTGTATGTGTTGCTCAAGACTCTGCTTGAATAATGTGTTTCTGTTTCCTATAAAATGAAATTCTTGCGTGCCACTCCTGTTCCTCTAAACATGTTCGTCTTATGATGATGGAGAGAATCTGTGGCATTTTTTGCTATTTTAACCAATCAAAAGACAGACTGCTGTGAGCATGTTTTTATAGGGACTTCAGAGTTACAGTGACTCTCTCGAGAGAGAAAGTGCAAAATACTTTGAGATAAACTACTAGACCAAAGAATCAAACCCCGTCACCACTCGTGTGTTTGTGTTTTGATGAAACCTGATTCTTTCCATCATCATCATCATCATCATCATATGTGAAATATGTTTAGGAGAATCAGGGTGTTGCTTTACATGAAACAGAAACACATCAACCTGTGACCGCTTGACAAACACACATTCCTCTCCAACTCTGAACATATCTGACTGATGAAGATGATGATGAGGATAACACTATCATAACCTGCTGACATAAGAGACTGGTTTAGGGATTAAAGTCTTTTTCATCATTTTAACCATGACCAATATAATCGTCAGAGAAATTAACTTAAAATCTAGATGAAAGAGTCTTTCCTGCCGCTCTGGACTGTGTTTCCCAAAAGCATCGTAAGCTTAAATACATCTGGACCCATCGCCACCAGTGGATGATCATATAGGATGATCACGATTTCTAACGATAAATATATGACAGGTGTAGGGACAGATTTCTGTGTGTTTGGGGTTAGTGCAGGTTTGGATGATTTTATAGTCTTCCATAAAAGATCATGTCTTTGTGGGGTCCAATATAAGCTATAAACTTTTCTTATTTTACAATCTCTGTCCATTCTTTTGGTCTTCAAAAAGTAATAAAAACAAGCTCATATGCACATGATGGTTTTTATATTTTATGGAGACATTTCATGAGACAACTTTCTTTTGGTGCACTAATGGAAAACGTCTCAGGTTACGAATGTAACCATGGTTCCCTGAGAGGGAACGAGACACTGCGTCCTCTGAGGGGATACTATGGGGAACACCTCGTCGTGACCCGTGTCTGAAGCATACTTTGAAAAACGCCAACGTGTTGGCCGGCGACAGCCTTTGACGTCACTACCAGTGCGACTATAAATATGCGCCCGTAGGACCCGTCCCTATCTTCTTCGTGAAGCTTGCGTCCGAAGCATGGCAGGGAGCTAGAGGACGCAGTGTCTCGTTCCCTCTCAGGGAACCATGGTTACATTCGTAACCTGAGACGTTCCCTTTCAAGGGAACTTTGAACTGCATCCTCTGAGGGGACACTATAGGGGAACAGTATACCCACGCCGCCATGCTGAGGGGAGTGCAGACCAGAATCATGGTAAACACTAAGTACCAACTCTACTGCTTTTCTCTTCACCGGGAGTCGCCCCTGGGACGGTCTGACGGCTGCCTTATGACATTATCCCTTACGGCCAAAGGCCTAAGCTACATACCCAGCTTATCCTGTAGGGCCCTGGCCCGGGGTAGAGCTAAAGGCTTGGAATCACAGAGATTTCTTTAAAGGGATACGGCTAAGAGCCTGGCCCTTTCCTCTACCAAGTCTTTGCCTGTCACACAGGGGCTACTGCTAGCTTTTGCAAAACCTGCCGAAAGGGCTGTCCCCACAGCACTCTAGTAGCGGCGCCCTGTTCTAGATAGGTATCCGAGGATACCTAGGTGGAGTGGTGCCCAAGATGAACGGGGCTTAAACCAACTCAAGAAAGGGCACAAAGCAGCAGCGCGAAGCCCTTACCATCTAGGGATTTTAGAAAGAACGCAGAGACTAGCGTGCGAACTTACCACAATGTGGATTTCAGAAAGTGCGCAAAGACTCCCGTGCACACTTACCATAACATGGATTTACAAATACTGTTCTAAGGAGGGGTTCTCGTGGAACTCTGTCAGAGCAGCTCGTAGAAGAATGGCACGAGAGCAGAGCAATTGGAGGCCTCAGCCCCTGCCTCAGCAGGATGCCTGCTCTCACAGAACGTCTCAAACAGTATGTGGTACTGGAGCGCTCTGAAGAACTGGGAATCAGTCTCCCAAGAGAGGAAGACTCCGAGCTCCGAGCAGCATGCTCATAGATGACCCTTTCAGAAAAGGGGAGCGCTGCTGAACTACCCGAGAATTGCCCACACAGCCCCCCCAAGTTGAGGGGGCTTGGGGTGTACAATAAGTACACACCGGTTGGATGAAGCCCAAGGAACACCGGGGTGAAACATCCCAAGAAAGGGAACGAAGCGGAGCGCGTAACCCTTACCATACAGGATTTTAGAAAGTGCGCAGAGTCTTGCATGCACACTTACCACTTTACGTGGATTTCAGAAAGTGCGCAGAGACTTGCGTGCACACTTACCACTTTACGTGAATTTCAGACAGTGCGCAAAGCGTTAACGTGCACACTGACCACCATGTGGATTTGAGAAAGTACACAGGCAAGCGTGTGTACTGAAAGGTTACCTGACAACCACAATATGTGGGAGCTCACATTCAGAGAGGCCTGTGAAGCCTGCTACCTGATAACCACAATATGTGGGAGTTCACCTACAGAGAGGCCTAGAGAGGCCTACTATCTGTTACCAGATAACCACTTCAGTGGAAACTGAAAGCAATATGGAACTCGACTCCAGGGAGGCCTGGTGAGGCCTACTACCTGACAACCACAAATCGCGGGAGCTCGTTTTTTAGGAAGCGCACAGTATGTGGGAGCTAAATCTCCAGGGAGGCCTGGTGAGGCCTACTACCTGGCAACCACAGTATGTGGGAGCTCGTCTTCAGAGAGACCTGATGAAGCCTACTATCTTAAAACCACAATGTGCTATTTAGTGGAACGCACAATATGTGGGAGCTAAATCTCCAGGGAGGCCTGGTGAGGCCTACTACCTGGCAACCACAGTATGTGGGAGCTCGTATTCAGAGAGACCTGATGAAGCCTACTATCTGAAAACCACAATGTGCTATTCCGTAGAAACGCATAGTATGTGGGAGCTAAATCTCCAGGGAGGCCTGGTGAGGCCTACTACCTGGCAACCACAGTATGTGGGAGCTCGTCTTCAGAGAGACCAGGGGCCTCATTTATAAAGCGTGCGTACGCACAAAACGGGGCTGGAAACGTACGTACGCCAGTTCCCACGCAAAGGTTGTGATCTATAAAAAACAAACTTGACGGGAGAATGTGCGCACCTTTAAGCAAACTTTGAGCCGTGCGTACGCACATTCTGGAGACAAAGGGAATTGGCGACACCGATGGTGAGGTCGTGAACTGAAGTTAGATTGTAGAAAATAAATGTGAGAAGAACGATTATAAGAATGAATGACATTTAATTTTCACTCCATTTCATACGTTATATCCACATTATCATGAAGATTAAATCCAACAGTGTTATTTGTGCCGATTGTTTTAGGCTATATACATCTAGTAAAATCCAAACGTAATTCAAAATGTATTAAAAGTAAAATAAAATAATAATCAGCGCTGCCTTACAGTCACATTGTCCACAACGGGAGCACAGGAGGACATGGCGCGATACATGTGATAGCCTACAGAATAGCATGAAATACCCTTTTATTAGAGAACTGCAGAACACAGTGTAAAAAGGAAATATTTTCCTTAATGTACATAGCCTATATCATAAAATGTCAAAGTCTGCAAATACAGTCATGAAGCACAATCGCTACTCATCATCGGTCCTAACTATTACGGTGTTCATTACAAAACCGTCAAGAAGCATGTGTTCACTATAACATTTTCGTCTTAAATTTTCGCCCACAAATTAATTAAGTGATTTTGTCAAGGTGTTAACGATCAGTCTATTTGCTAGAAACATATAAATTCTCCGGTGACCCGGGTATGTAATGCTTCATGATGGCACTCCTGGCACTGTTGGAGGATTACGCTAATGGCAGAATAAGGAGAGAACGAGTTTTCAGGGACCATGATGATTTCCTGGCCCATGATGATGACTGGCTAATAAGCCGATTTAGATTCCCTAGAGCTGTGCTCTTGGATCTATGTGCTGAATTGGGTCCAGTATTAGAGAGGGCAACACGCCGGAACCATGCCATCCCAGTCCAAATTCAAGTCCTCACCACTCTGGGGTTCTTGGCAACCGGCTGTTTCCAGCGGGAATTGGCAGACAGGTAAATTAATAATATAAAAAAACTATATGTAATCCTCAAATTTGTCTCTAAGACCTTTTTGTATATGAAATAATTCTATTGGAATCTATCATCTCACCCTATAGGTCTGGTATATCACAGCCGTCCCTGAGTGCAATAATATCTGTCGTTTTAAATGGTATACTTAATATGGTTAGTCGATACATCAGGTTCCCCTACACTGTGCGAGAACAGGCCGAAATTAAAACGCAATTTGCAGCAATGTCTGGTTTCCCAAATGTAATCGGCGCAATTGACTGCACTCATGTTGCTATAAGGGCACCATCTGAAAATGAATTTGCTTATGTTAATAGAAAGCATGTGCATTCTATTAATGTGCAAATCATATGTGACTCCAACATGACCCTCACAAACATTGTGGCACGCTGGCCTGGTTCAACACATGATTCCTTTATCTTGACACATAGCAGTGTAGGGAACAGACTAAATGCAGGCGCAGTACGTGATGGCTGGCTTCTTGGTGAGTTTAACAATATTAAAAAGTAGAAACTGTAACAATTTTGTTTTTAATATAATTATAACCTGCAGGCGACAGTGGCTACGCCCTGAGACGCTGGCTCCTCACCCCATTTTTAAACCCGCAGAGCGCAGAGGAAACTCATTATAACGAGGTCCACTCTCGTGCCCGCGCAGTTGTGGAGCGTGCCATCGGCATCCTGAAATGCAGATGGCGTGCTCTGGATGCCTCGGGTGGCAGACTTTTATACCATCCAGCAAAAGTGTGCAAGATTGTCAGGGCGTGTGGTGTTTTGCACAATATAGCACTGAGAAACGGTATTCCTCTCCCTCCTGATCTCCCTCTACCCCAGCATTACGACCCCGAGCCACAGCCCCCTGGCCGACAAGAGGGATATCAACGAGGTGCAAGAATCCGTGAGGATGTCATGCGGCGTTTGTAAAGAAAGACAAAACTCAAGGTTCATGTTTTAACTGCATCTTTTAATGATTGTGCAATTTCTTGCATCACTTCTCTCATCTGCCGTATCTCATCTGCAACCCTGTTGACAGCGTTTATTGTCTCTCGCTGTAACTGCAGGACTGCGTCAGTGAGTACCCGACCACTTTTGGACGTGCCAGACGCAGAAGGGGCACTGCTTTGAGCCGGACGCTGTGCATCTGCATCTGAGAACCCCTCACCCTGAACCTCCTGTTCATTTACAGCTTCAGACTCCGGAAGGACTGGAGGACAAACAATTGGCAACATTTATCCATTTATCACCCCACACACTCAAATGTACAGCGTTAATGATTAAAAATCGGTTTAACCTTGCTCCTCTGTGGTTTCAGTCACGTCAGTGTCTCCCTCCTTTTCCGACACAATACCACACACGCTGACCTCCCCAATTATAGCCGCGATTTTGCTGTCCACTGATGTGAGATCAGCTGTACATGGGCCCCCACCAGTTGCAGCCACGCTCTGGCGGTGGGAGGACAGTTTTCTCTTTGCCTCCACCTTGAATGAATGAGAATCTTTATTTCACATATTTTGCATACTGTAAGCACATGTAAATAAAACTTTTTGAAAATCAATATTGCTATTTATATAGGTATATAGCCTAATAAAACACAAATGTAATATGTTGGTAAAAAAAAAATTTGTATACCTTCAGGTCGGACCATTTTTTCTTTAATTCTGCAACTGTCCGTTCTGTCCCACTGACACAATTGACGGCAGAAGCAATACTTTGCCACTCGCACTGCTTCTTTTTATTAGTGACCCCACTGCTGTGGCCACCAAATAACACAGTTTTCCGAGCCTCCACCTCCCCTACAAGTGTTTCAATCTCAGTATCTGAGAAATTACGTTTTTTTCCTCTTTTCTCACCTGTCGCCATTATTAAAATTAGGCTAACAGAAATGCACGTTTTCACTTTCTTGGATTAATTAATTGGCGGGTCGCATGCCAGTTTTCCAGGTATATATGGGATTCCACTCTCATTTACATGCTGATCAGCAATCATGAGGTGATTTGCATTGACTATTTATGGTTAAAAATGGGCGTGTACAGGGCGGGATATGAGGCTGGTTCACGTACGCACATCTGCGGGTGATCTGTGATTTATAAAGGGAACATTGCTTACAGGTGTGCGTACGCACGGTTTTATAAATCGGAATATTTTTTGGCGTACGCCATTTTTGGCTTTTGGGCGCACGTAAACTTTTAGTAAAGATCCTACGCATAGTTTTATAAATGAGACCCCTGGTGAAGCCTACTATCTGAAAAAGCCACAATATGCTATTCCGTGGAAACGCATAGCCTGTGGGAGCTAAATCTCCAGGGAGGCCTGGTGAGGCCTACTACCTGGCAACCACAGTATGTGGGAGCTCATCTTCAGAGAGACCTGGTGAAGCCTACTATCTGAAAAAGCCACAACATGCTATTCCGTGGAAATGCATAGTATGTGGGAGCTAAATCTCCAGGGAGGCCTGGTGAGGCCTACTACCTGGCGATCACCGAACGTGGGAGCTCACCTTCAGAGAGACCTGGTGAAGCCTACTATCTGAAAACCACAATATGCTATAGAGAGGAGACGCACAGTATGTGGGAGCTAAATCTCCAGGGAGGCCTGGTGAGGCCTACTACCTGGCAACCACAGTAAGTGGGAGCTCATCTTCAGAGAGACCTGATGAAGCCTACTATCTGAAAAAACCACAATATGCTACCCCGTGGAAACGCATAGTATGTGGAAGCTAAATCTCCAGGGAGGCCTGGTGAGGCCTACTACCTGGCCACCACCGTATGTGGGAGCTCACCATCAGGGAGGCCTGATGAAGCCTAACACCTGATAACCACAATATGTGGGAGTCCACCCAGCCCCTCATGTTGAGGGAAGCGATGCTTGAGGTGCATAACAAATACACACTGGTTGGATGAAGCCCAAGGAACACCAGGGGCGAATCATCCCAAGAAAGGGAACGAAGCGGAGCGCGTAACCCTTACCATACAGGATTTTAGAAAGTGCGCAGAGTCTTGCGTGCACACTTACCACTTTACGTGGATTTCAGACAGTGCGCAAAGCGCTAACGTGCACACTGACCACTATGTGGCTTTGAGAAAGTACACAGGCAAGCGTGTGTACAGAGAGGTTCCCAAGCATCGCAGAGGCGCTGGATCGCACGGGAGCGGTGAGCTCCAACCCTCTTTTCTAGGCGAGGGGAGCATCACCTGAGGCAGTAAATACAGAGCTTCCTGCCGTAACCACCACCTCCCCGGATGCGCCAAGCGGCCAGGCGGCCTCTCAGGGTGACCTGGCCGGACATCTATGGAATTCCCTGCAGTGCTGTGCCAATTCTTTGGCCACCTAGCTACTGTAAAGGAAACTCACAGAGATTGTTAGTAGACATATAACCACCAGCAGACCGTCCACCTAACCTCGATCAGGTGGAAAGCTGGTGGCTACAGGGGAATTAGGCAGGGGAGGACAAAAAACAGAGCTTAAAAACAGAGGTTAAAAACATCCGGAGATACTAGGTCATCCTACCGCTCTGACCCGGGCGAGGACGCTGCCTCGTCCGAATCACGTCCCTCAGACCCTGCTTACCGCTCCGTGACCCGCGGTTCCTCTTGCCCCTGCCCTTAGGCGGGGGAGGAGCGCGAGCCGCAACACTAGCCTTCTGCGCCCCTCTACGACCCTCAGATCGAGATGGGCCAGGACCCCTGAGTTGCTCCGGCTCGGACCTGGACCTTCGTGGAATGAAGGATTTAAAGGCCGCTGAGCGCGCCCTTGCCTCCCTGAACTTCCCGACCACCATCTCGACGGAGGTACCAAAAAGCTCAGAAGGTGAGACCGGAGCATCGAGAAGAAACCCCCTTTCTTCCTTCCCGATGTCAGCCAGGTTCACCCACAGATGTCTCTCCGTCACCACCATGGCCACCATAGACCTGCCCATGGCGGAGGCGGCCTGCTTGGTAGCTCGGAGAGAGAGGTCTGTGGTGCGGCGCAGCTCGGCTACCTGGTCAGGTGAAAAGCCCTCACTTGTATCCAGGTCCTTCAGCAGGTCAGCCTGGTAGGCCTGGAGCACCGCCATCGTGTGCAGTGAAGCCACAGCCTGACCAGCTGCCGCGTATGACCTGCCATTTAAGCGGGATGTATCTTGGAGGGGCTTAGATGGCAAAGCGGGAGATTTAAGAGAGGACGTTTGCCCCACAGAGAGATAGCAAGCCTCTCTTCTACAGGGGGCATCCTCTCATAGCCGTTCTCATGCAAGCCCTCGATATTAGCATAGCTCGTATGCTGAAACCGGTGGATGCGAGAGGAAAAGGGCCTCTTCCATTCCTTTTCGACTTCTGCATGTAAGTCAGGCAAGAATGGAAGGCTCACCTGGGCTGGAGGGCTATGGTCAGACAAGTACCATTCAGCGAGGCGACCTCGTGGCGCCACCTTACTGGCACGCTTCCATGGCAAATCTAATTTTGCCGTGGCGCGATCCATAACCTCTAACAGCTCCTCATACGCGGGACAGGAGGATTGAGAAGGCTCAGCCTCAGCTTCTTCACCACTCTCAGACATCTCCTGCTCTTCCTGGGTAGAACCCTGCAGAGCACTAACTTCAGTGTCAGAATGGGTTAATGATACCACATCTGCCTCCCGAAGTTCGCTCTCGTTCGCCGCCGGAGAGTGTGAAAGGGAAGGTCCCTCTCTACACTCCTCAGCGAGATCCATTTGTGATCCCCACGAGCTAATTCTCCTCCTTGCCTCGGCAACGGCGGGACCTGAGCCGCGGGATCCAGATGGCTGTCCCTCTTTCCTCGAAAAGAGAGACAAACGAGAGTGGAGCTTTCTCAAAGAGAAACGCTCGCAGTGCACGCAGACCGCCCCCTCAAGGACATCGCGCGCATGCTCTTTGCCCAAACAAGAGACGCAAAGAGTGTGTGTGTCATCGGGTGTCAGAAAACGCTGACACGGATGCACACACTGTCTAAACGCCTTGCTAGTGGAAGCCATGATGAAAACAGTAATAGATCGCTCTTACCGTTTTGGTCGTTTCTCAGATGCACGCTTCAAACAAAAAAGTCAACTGAAGACGAAGAAGATAGTGACGGGTCCTACGGGCGCGTATTTATAGTCGCGCTTGTAGTGACGTCAGAGGCTGTCGCCGGCCAACACGTTGGCGTTTTTCAAAGTATGCTTCAGACACGGGTCACGACGAGGTGTTCCCCATAGTGTCCCCTCAGAGGACGCAGTTCGAAGTTCCCTTGAAAGGGAACTACAAATCATGTTTGATGTTGATTTGGATACAAGCATATAAAACCATTTATTCACAGAGAACCTTTTTGAAAATAGTGCAGCAATATCTGAACTACAGGCATTAAACTGAAAATACTTAAAAACTGATATGCAGTGCATTTGTAAGGAGTACTATTATAAGCAGAAATCAGATCAAAAACCATATTTATGTTATGGTGAGTGAGAGAGGCACAAAAGAGAGATTCACAATCAACCTTTAATGGAAATTAGAAGCGAATCACTGAATCAATAAAGAACATAAATCCTCTCCGGAAACAGAGATAACAGTCGAACAGAAATCTTCGCTCGTAGACACAGAGCTAAACCTGAAAGTAGCTGAACTAATAACTGGAGCACGTGAAGTTAAAGGTCCCAGTGGAGACTGCAGCGAGAGGCGAAGCCCGCAGAGAGAGGCAGAACCTGATTTTACCAAGTGAGACATGTCCCTGGGACAACATTGTGATTAACCAATCAGATTTGAAGAACCAGTTTATAGATTTTGTGAAGTTTACGCTTACAATCACTATCACTACCAGAGAGAGAGCGTTCTGTAGACTGGATACTGAGAGTTAAGAGCAAGAAAGAGTAAGGGTAAATCTACCCGCTCGAGGTGAGGCTTCCAGACGATTCACACAGAACAAGACTTGACTCAACAGGAGAGGTAAGAGAAGCTTCATCAGCATTGAAAGTTTGGAATAAACTGACAAAGAGACAGAGAAAGAGAAGGTTAGAAATAGTAGGAAGAATCAGGGGGAAAGGGGGAACAGGTGAGAGGATAGAGTGGAGATAAGTGTAAATGGGAACAGCTGGGACTGATGAGGCTAAAGAGATGGTGTAGTGAATGAGTGTGAAGTGAGACCACAAGAGGGAGACAGAGAAAGAAGGAACCCGGATCATGACAATTTACCTTTATTTCAAATTAAATTACAGAAACAATTAATCTGACACTTCTGACTTACACTTTAAATATAAGGCCTCAGGGTGAATAATTATTTCTAAAAGATCATACTGGAAAAACTTTTAAACATCAAGGTCTATGCTTATTTTAACCACACAGGAAAAATAATTTTTTAATCCTGTATGTAAACCATCTGTTCAAATCAACTGGAAATGTCTTGATAACCATGATTCACAAAACTGTCCTATATATATCACTATTATATATATATTAAATATATATATATCACTATTCCGCCATCTAAAGCAAGACCTCCCAGTGTAATTATTAGTGCTGGTGGAAAGACTAAATCTGTTACTACAATGACAGTGATTCCTGCTGATCCAGCTGTGCCTGCTGCAATAAACCAACGCTTACGTTTAAGAAACCACTCATTTTTGTAGTAACCCCACTCATTTTCCTCTGCTAAGTTTTCAATCTTCTCCACCAGCTCTTTGACCTGATTATGGTTAGGGTCTCTGATGTTGAATGCTTGATATCTGCCACTACTGTTAACCAGTGTCTTTGTCTTATACACACTTTCTCTGATATACTCATCTAATGATGTTCCCTTCAGATGATCAGTGTGAGTGAACAGAATGATGCTGTAACGTACAGCATCTATACCAATGTTGTTCTGGACTCATTTCACAGTTTCCTTCTCTTGATCTGCAAATCACTTATCCAGTCTGATGACCAGCAGAAACACATGAGGACCAGGAGCAGAGATACAGACACACTTCTCTGATTCACTTCAATTCAATTCAATTCAAGTTTGATGTATGTATAGCACTTTTTATTATATAAATCGTTGCAAAGAAATTTTACAGGAAATTAAGTTTCTACAATATTTAGTAGTAACTTATGAGTGGTGACTGTCAATTTATGTACATATGGCAGAAATATACAGAAAAATCAATTAAAGACGTAGTCAACCAGACGACGAACACATTGACAGCAATTATTATATGATGCAATCACACTTTGCTATCCTAGGAACTACCAAAAGTCCAGCGTTTTGTGACCTTAGGGAGCGTGATGGATTGTAGCGTGGTAGAAGGCTCGTTAGGTACGCAGGAGCTAAACCATTTAGGGTCTTATAGGTAAGTAATGATAATTTGTAACTGATACAGAACTTAATAGGTAGCCAGTGCAGAGACTGTAAAATTGGGGTAATATGATCATATTTTCTTGACCTGGTAAGGACTCTAGCTGCTGCATTTTGGACGACCTGTAGCTTGTTTATTGAAGAAGCAGGACAACCACCTAGAAGTGCATTACAATAGTCCAGTCTAGAGGTCATAAATGCATGAACTAGCTTTTCTGCATCAGAAACAGATAACATGTTTCGTAGCTTGGCAATGTTTCTAAGATGGAAGAATGCAGTTTTTGTAACATTGGAAATATGATTTTCAAAAGACAAATTGCTGTCCAATATAACACCCAGATTTCTGACTGTAGAGGAAGTAACAGTACATCCATCTAGTTGCAGATTATAATCTACAAGATTCTGTGTAGTGTTTTTTGGTCCAGTAAGCAATATATCTCTCTTATCTGAATTTAATAGGAGAAAATTATTGGTCATCCAATCCATTTTTAACACACTCTGTTAGCTTAGATAATTGGGAAGTTTCATCTGGTCTCATTGAGATATATAGCTGAGTATCATCAGCATAACAGTGGAAGCTTATTCCGTATTTTCTAATAATATTACCAAGGGGCAACATGTATATTGAAAATAGAAGGAGACCTAGGACGGATCCTTGTGGCACTCCATATTTTACTGATGATAAATGAGATGACTCCGCATTTAAATAAACAAAATGGTAGCGATCGGACAGGTAGGATCTAAACCATCTTAGAGCCTGCCCTTGAATACCTGTATAGTTTTGTAATCGATCTATGAGTATGTCATGATCTATGGTGTCGAACGCAGCACTAAGATCAAGTAAAACTAGCAATGAGATGCAGCCTTGATCTGACGCAAGAAGCAGGTCATTTGTAATTTTAACAAGTGCAGTTTCTGTGCTATGGTGAGGCCTGAAACCTGACTGAAATTCTTCATACAGATATTTTATTTTTATTTTTTTGCAGGAAGGAGCACAATTGGGCAGACACAACTTTTTCAAAAATTTTAGACATAAATGGAAGATTTGAAATGGGTCTGTAATTTGCCAGTTCACTAGGATCTATTATTGTCAAAAGACCCGGTACATTGGAGAAAATAAAACTGGCCCTGCACTCAGGGATTCAAATAAAAAGAGTCCTACAACAATCAATAACCAAAAGGAACAACACGTCTGCAACAGGCGACAGGGACTCTTCACAAGAGAGACAGAGGGAAAGCCTCCCGTTGTCCTTGCACTGGAGAACTAGCTGGCTTTTATGGTAGGCGAACTGTCCCAAGAGCAAATCAGCAGAGGTTAAAACTTAGGAGTGTTAATTAACAACAGGTATGGCTACTTAAGAGGTTAATACAACAGGCACACACAAAGATACGTACAACTGTACAAAATGTACAAAAACAACAGTGGTGGACAGCAACAGAGTACTTAAGTACATTTTATATGGGATGAAATTAGACACAAAATGATTAATAGATGCACGCAAAATTATCCATATACTGCATAAAGTTTATACATGTACCTTACTAACCACAAACAAATGCCCTTCAGTTTGATTCAGGACTGATTGTGCAGTGATTTGTACAAATACAGACATGTTTGCAAATAAAAATGTTCTGTTATGAATTAATATATCATAAAATGTTCATGCAATAATGAATCCATGCATATGTGGAGCAGGTGATACGTGTGCATTAATTGACGTCTAGTTCGAGTCGATCTTGTTCGGTTCATTTAAATTTTGAGACTTCATTTTCTCAATTTAAAGCATTTCATGTTTCACACACACACACACACACACACACACACACACACACACACACACACACACAACTACCAACGAACAAGGCCCAGTGCAATTCATTAACGTGTATACAATTTGAAAAATTTGCAAATGTGCGTCACTGCACTGAAACAAATGCTTTTCAATTGGTGTCTGCTGAGTTAAGAATTACATTAATGTGCAGCATTTTGTTCAAATAGAGACATTTGTGAATGCAAATCTTATAGTTTGTATTAAATTATCATAATTTGTGCATGTAGGGATTAAAATGTGCATTTGTAGATCAGGCAACGTGCGTGCATTCATCCACGTCTTTTCTGAGTCAGAAGAATTGTATTTGAATTCTATTTGATTCATTTGAATTTTGAGACTTTGGTTCCGCCCTTTTGGCCTTTTGCCCAATCCACACACACACAGCTGAGATCCACATGCAGCTGAGCCAAAGAAAATCAGCAACCACTAGATTGCACTAGCCCCACTCACATGTGCGTATTCTAACTTAACTTGTCTTAAAAAACAGAATAGCTTATATTCATTTTGCCAAACAAGAACTTCGTGACAATAGCCTACCATTTTTTTTCTGTAATTCAATGGCACGTTCCCCTTTAGGGTTTGAACTGATGGTAAAACTAAGGACATTGTTAACTGTCTGAAGCTGGCGATTATGGAAAGGGGAGTTACATATTCGATGAGTGCTTGCAGTATTCGGCCAATCAGAGTGCACTGGGTGAGTTGGCCAATGAGAGCAGACTGTGCTTGTAAGAAGGAGGGACTTCGTAGAAAACAAGGTGTTTGAGAGAGAGGCGGGGCATAGAGGACCTACAATAATGTACAGTATTTGAACAATAATGTGTTTCTGAACATCAAAGCATGTCAACATATTCTGTTACACCAAATACACAAAATAATGATCTTTAAAAAAGCATCATATAACCACTTTAAGCACATAAAAGATTGAGCACTTTTGTACTTTCACTTGAGTAAAATTTAAAAAGGAGTACTTTTACTGGAGTAGTATTTTATTATACGTATCTGTACTTTTACTCAAACACTGCTTCTGTTATGAACATTATTAAATATTTTAATTTGAATGTTGGATTGTAGAGTAGTTAATCGCTAGCATAAATGTGGCTAACGCTAATAATGAGCATTAGAATAAAAGTTTTTGTCCCACTTTATATTAGGTGGCCTTAACTACTATTTACTTACATAAAAATAAGTACAATGTACTTATTGTGTTCATATTGTATTGTAAAACACTTTTGCTGCTATTGAGGTGGGATAGGGGTAAGGTTAGGGAGAGGGTTGGAGGTATGGGTAAGTTTAAGGGTGGGTTAAGGTATAAAGTATGGGTCAACAGTGTAATTATAAATGTAATTACAGAAATTAAATACATATGTAATTACATGTAGTTTTTTTTAAATATAAGTACAATATAAAAACATGTATGTACACAATAAGTGCATTGTACTAAATTATTTATTAAAATGTAAGTACATAGTAGTTAAGGCCACTTTATATAAAGTGGGTCCAAAGTTTTTTTATGAACTATTTAATGCCCCTATTACTTTTATTAGGGTAAAAAAGCAGAAGTAGAAGTTGTGGGACTGTTAGCAGCGTGCTGTATACTTACCCCGGACTTGTGAGCGTCAGCCCGGGAGGATTCCTCTCCGCTCTCTCAGCTGGGCCTGCCTCACCTCCAGGTCACGAATGCAGCTCAAAAGTAGACATATATCCGCCATTAAAGAACATTGGTTTCCAGTCAGATTTTTCATTTGGTCGGGCAAGCTTTGGGACTGGACATATATCTGCTTCTCTCCATGCAGCTGGTAGAATGCCCTTGAAATGAGGAACTGATCAGATGTGCTATAACTGGTGCATGATTCTTGAGAAGCTATCATCAGGGCTACTTGCTTTCCGTGTTTCTAATCTTAGCAGGGCTTTTTTTTTTACGATCCTATACTACACAATTCATGCATTTTTGATGGTTTGGCCAAAGGACAAATCGGGCACATCTTATCACTAGTTCAAGCCTCGGCAAAATAAATAGTTTTTCAATTATAAAACACTAGACAGAAACTTAGACATCATATAAGTGATTTATTTGAGCACAAGAAAATACCATAAGAATAATTTGAGTAAGAGAAATAAGAAAGATTTAACTTTGTATGCACTGATAGCTGTGATTACACAGTAATAGCGAGCTGATTTGCACCCAGACAGATGTTAATCATGCAGATACAAGCACATTCAACATAAAACACACTAACACATATCTGAAAACTGTTGAAAAATGAAAGAAAATGAAGAAAAAGGTGAGCGCTAAGTTCCGCCTCCATCAGATGAAAGGTGCGTCAGACCGCGAGTGCCAGAATTCAAATAAACGATCTTCCACCTTTCTTTCACTTTTTTTTGTGGATCGTCTCATTCTGTTTGTGACACTGTACGCTACAAAACCATGCCGTTTTTTTTACTACCAAGACATAGTTTTCTGAGCGTGAGTTATTCCTTAACGGACACAAACAGTTCGGTCGCTGAAGAACTGAAACGTAAACAAAGGAATTATCATCCATATAACAACGTATGTACTACGTTTTCATTCTTCATGTTTTGATGTGTACTGCTTAAACAAATCTAGCAAATACATTCTTTATAAGCTTTCCATTGAAAAACAGCGATCTGTCGTCGATGCTTGAGGCTTAGATCTTTACAATTATATATAGTTTGTCAAGATTAAATTTGTCCCGTTTCATTTAATCTATTCGTAAACATTGAGGACGCGGGCGTCCAGGTGCAGGATAACAGACCAATGAGGTTCTTGATCAGTGTGAAGGAAATTTCATTATAATTGGTATTATTTGCTTTACTTTACTTAAAAGTGTTCTTTAACCCCTTTGAATGCTTCATCAGTATGCTTGAGTTATTTTGATGTGCTGAAAGAACAACAGGGAATGTATGAAATGTGTGTGTGTAGCTGGGTGTGAGACAAAAAATGTTACTTTAGAGACCTCACATCCTAGCTTCTTAGAAAACAATTTGCATTACATACTTAGAAACGCATCAAGGGGACATAGTTCGATTCCTTAAATGGACACACATATTGAGATATTTTTTAAGACATTTTTTCCTTTGTCACATCTGGAGCTGATCTGTATGACTATCATTTCTGACGAGAAACAAATATTTAAAAGGCTTTCTGCCTCTTGCCTACTTGAAAGTGAGATTTGCCACAACAAATCAGTTTCTTTTTTTTCATCAGCCAAATGTTGTGCTGCATGTTAAATTGCTTATTGTGCTTATTGTATAATAACAACATTTATTTGACATGTTTCACTAACAAGAAACTCTTCTAACCACCGGTCGAGAGCTGTAGTCCCAACCACATTTGTTTGCAATGCTTTGCAAACAAATGAAACATTGAATCGTTGAACTAAAATGAATGTTGCTTTTTAATAAATAGCACAATATCATGCTCCCCCACTAAGAGACAAAACACTGCTTTTCTGACCTCTAACGAATCATTTTAATTAACAGACAAATCACATTAAAGAGAAATACTGCACAACAACAATCAAATGGCCAAAACTGCATGTTTATTTGAATGTTCACATTAGATTACTTGACATAACCAATAACAAAATAATGTTCAATTTTTTTTATGCCACTAAGAAAAAAATAAACAGCAACTTCTTGTAGAAGGTGACTGATTTCCTTATTTAAAAACCTGCTGGATGCATCTTCCACTTTCTTAGCCCACCAAGGAAAGAAAATATTCTGCAGATATGACCAGATTTCTTCATATAAATAAAAATCATAATTTAAACAATCAGATAAATTTGAATCGTTACCACTTAAAAGATGAGGTATATCTTTCAGAACTTTGTCAAATATTTCCAAACCATGATTTTTGAAATCATCAAATGTTTTATTTAATGTTGGATTTTTAAATAAATCGGATTCAATTTGATCAAGCTTTTCTTTTGGGGGGGGATTTTTTATTTTTAACCAATATTTCTCAAGATTATATTCTGGTATTTCATTTTCTTTTTCCATTGAAAATTCTTTGTTTTGTACATTTGGAGTAATGTTTTTGTAAATAGTTTCTAATAATTCTTTTTCCACTTTTTCCACTTTTCTTTTTTTTTTTTTGGTTGTCATGTTAGAGATAATTCTATCAATACTTCCCAGTGTTTGGGACTTAAAAGTGTAAGTGCAATCTTTAAGAGGCTTATCGGGTAAACTATTCTCATATGAGCCATTAATGCCCCAGGGTTTATAAAAGCCAATAATCATTTTCATTCCATGCTTTTCATATAATTTCTGTGCTATATCTGTCACGATCGGTGTTACGGAAAACACAGGAGAGAGAACCAATTGCGAGTACGTCTTTAATAAGGGGGTAATCCAAAGAGAATACACAGTCCAGGCATGAGTCGTAACCAAAAACATCCATCCAAACATAAACCAAACGAAGACAAGGCAAGGGCAAGAACTGACGGACATGAATTAATATACAACATTAAACAAGGACTCCGTAACACAGACTCAGACAGACCGGGTATAAATACACAGAAGGATAAAGGGGAAACAGGAGACAGGTGGGGAACAATCAATTAACTAAACAAGGAGGAAGGTGACCAAATAAGGGAACAGGAAGTGATAAGGTGACAGACACCGTGAGAAAGGAGGACATCTAGTGGAAACCCAGGGACACAACCCAGACACTGTGACAGAACCCCCCCTCTACGGAGCGGCTCCCAGACGCTCCACGACAGACACAAAACAGACCAGGAGGGAGGCGGACAGGTGGAGGCTCAGGGGGAGGGACGGAGGGCCAGAAAAGAAAAACATGGGGAACAGGCACCAGAATGAAACACAACACGGAAAGACCAGGAGGGAGGAGGACCGGAGGAGGTTCAGGGGGGGGGACAGAGGGCCAGACTAACAGAAAGGAACAGGGACAGACATTAACACAAAAAAAAAGGAAAAAAACAACATGAAGCCCCCCAGGGCGGAGCAGACGACCACCACACCCTTGTGGTCAAGGCCAGAGTCCTCCAGGGTGGAGCGGAAGACCACCACAACCGTGTAGTCAGGGCAAGCGCCCCCCAGGGCGGAGCAGAAGACCACCATGTCCGTGTGGTCAGAGCAGAAGCCCCCCAGGGCGGAGCAGATGACCACCACGCCCCTGTGGTCGATGCCGGAGTCCAACAGGGCGGAGCAGAAGGCCACCCAGTGACTTGACCTGACTCTGAAAGGTCCACGAGGATCTGACTCGACTCTGGAGGGTCAACTGGAACCTGACTCGACTCTGGAAGGTCAACAGGAACTAGCCCTGACTCTAGACCGGTCTCGGGCACCGCATCGGGAGTGGCCTCGGGCACCGCCTCGGCTTCTGGAACAGCATCGGCCACCGCCTCGGCATCGGGCACCGCCTCGGCCTCTGGAACGGCATCGGGCACCGCCTCGGCCTCCGGAACAGCATCGGGCAACGCCTCGGCCTCCGGAACGGCATCGGCCTCCGGAACGGCATGGGGCACTGCCTCGGCCTCTGGAACGGCATCGGCCTCCGGAACGGCATCGGGAACAGCATCGGCCTCCGGAACGGCATCGGGAACAGCATCGGCCTCCGGAACGGCATAGGGAACAGCATCGGCCTCCGGAACGGCATCAGCATCCACCTCGGCCTCCGGAACCGCATCGGGCACCGCCTCGGCCTCCGGAACCACATCGGGCACCGCCTCGGCCTCCGGAACCGCATCAGGCACCGCCTCGGCCTCCGGAACAGCATTGGGCACCGCCTCGGCCTCCGGAACAGCATCGGGCACCGCCTCGGCCTCCGGAACAGCATCGGGCACCGCCTCGGCCTCCGGAACAGCATCGGGCACCGCCTCGGCCTCCGGAACAGCATCGGGCACCGCCTCGGCCTCCGGAACAGCATCGGGCACCGCCTCGGCCTCCGCAACAGCATCGGGCACCGCCTCGGCCTCCGGAACAGCATCGGGCACCGCCTTGGCCTCCGGAACAGCTTCGGGCACCACCTCGGCCTCCGGAACAGCATCGGCCTCCGGAACGGCATTGGGCACCGTCTCGGCCTCCGGAACAGCATCGGGCACCGCCTCAGCCTCCAGAACAGCATCGGGCACCGCCTCGGGAACGTCCTCTGGGCTTTGAGGAACGGTAGACGCCTGTCTCCTCCTCCTCCGCCCTCTATGATGGCGAGTCGGTGACTCCTTGTCTGGAGACTCAGGCGTTGAGTCGGCCATTTTGTGCTGTGGCTCCAAGCTGGCGGCCATCTTGTACTGTGGCGCTGGGCTGGCGGCCATCTTGTGCTGTGGCTCTGGGCTGGTGGCCATCTTGTGCTGTGGCTCTGGGCTGGCAGCCATCTTGTGCTGTGGCTCTGGACTGGCAGCCATCTTGTGCTGTGGCGCTGGGCTGGCAGCCATCTTGTGCTGTGGCGCTGGGCTGGCGGCCATCTTGTGCTGAGGCGTTGGCTCAGCAGCCATGACGTTGACCGTCTTGGGAATCTCTAGAATCTTGGACAGCGTAGCGAAATAATCCAAGAATGAGTCAGCGGCCTTCTTGGACGTTGGCGCTGAGCTGGCGGCCATCTTGCACCGTGGCGCTGGACTCGCAGCAATCATGGGCAGTGGCGCCACCGTGGCGGACGTGCGCTTCCTCTCCCCTCTCCGTCCGCCATGGTGAGACGGTGGCTCTGATCTATCCCACACGAGACCCGGGTCGAAGGGAGGCCATGGTTGAGAGTGATGCTGGGTCTCCTCTCGACCACTCCCTCCTCGGCGACCTCCCCTGGTCCCCCGGAAAACCACCAGGCGAGTTCCCTCAAAACCGTCTCTCTCCCGCTCTGTGGCTGGGGATGAGACATAGGCAGACATACCGCTGGTTCTTACTGGGACGGAGTCCTTCTGTCACGATCGGTGTTACGGAAAACACAGGAGAGAGAACCAATTGCGAGTACGTCTTTAATAAGGGGGTAATCCAAAGAGAATACACAGTCCAGGCATGAGTCGTAACCAAAAACATCCATCCAAACATAAACCAAACGAAGACAAGGCAAGGCAAGGCAAGGGCAAGAACTGACGGACATGAATTAATATACAACATTAAACAAGGACTCCGTAACACAGACTCAGACAGACCGGGTATAAATACACAGAAGGATAAAGGGGAAACAGGAGACAGGTGGGGAACAATCAATTAACTAAACAAGGAGGAAGGTGACCAAATAAGGGAACAGGAAGTGATAAGGTGACAGACACCGTGAGAAGGGAGGACATCTAGTGGAAACCCAGGGACACAACCCAGACACTGTGACAATATCAATAGCTTGATGCGAGCAAGATGTAAATGTGGGCCTTGCTAAACAGGGACTATTCAAAGAAAATATCAGTGCCTCCTTATACAGACAATCATTTTTATCAAGAATGTCTTTTAGTAGAGCAAATATATCATCTTCACTATGTCTTTTAGTTTTAATGTCTGGATAATACACTTTTGGATATTCGCTATCCAATTTGCCGTCCTTTTTAATAAAAATTATAAAAGCAAACTGATTTGATTGATCAAGTCTCAAATCAATCTTAAGGTTATTTAAAACCTTATAAAAAAAGTCATAATAATATTGATCTAGATAATGTTTTATGATAAACTCAGTTTCTTGAATTAGTTTAATTATATGTTTCGCGGTTACTACTTTATTTTTGTAATCTCCACATCTTCCCATCCAGCCCAAGCACAGATTACGAGGGTCGTCGTCCGGTGAGGTGCGCTGAGGTCCTCCATCACTAAAAAATACAAGACAAAAATAACCATAGGTGTTACTTTTTATTTAAAGTTACACCGAAACATACGGGAAATATATTAAAATACAAACCCAATTCCAAAAAAGTTGGGACACTGTAGAAATTGTGAGTAAAAAAGGAATGGAATGATTTACAAATGTCATTAACTTATATTTTATTCACAATAGAATATAGATAACATATCAAATGTTGAAAGTGAAACATTTTGAATTGTCATGCCAAATATTGGCTCATTTTGGATTTCATGAGAGCTACACATTCCAAAAAAGTTATTAGTAATTTATTAATTTTAATAAAAAAATTTCATGTTTATGTTTTCATGTCTTTTATTTTGTAGTTTAGTTATGGTTCCTGTCTAGTCACGTGATTCCCTTGATCCTCTTGTATTCCTGCCTGGTGTAATGTATGTGTCATGTTCTCATTGGTTGTCTTAGGGGCTTTAAGTCTGGTCACTTCATGCGTTTTTGTCTGATTGGATAGCTATCTGATCCTGGAAAGACCAGGTGTAAATGCCCTCCAAAGCGCTTTCGAGATGCATTTAAATCCGATCACTCAAACCACTTCACGAGGTGGTATGCGACGCATTACAGATGAAACTGGACAAGTGTAAATGCATCTGGTTGTTGAAACCACATATGTTAATTTTACTCCTCCCAAAATATTAAAGTAATAAACGTGTGAGAGTGTTTTATAAGCTATACGGCATGTTATAGTCAGATATGACAGCGCCAATGCAACAAGCATCACCGCGGATAGTTAGCTGAGTATCTATTCAGCAAGCCAACATGCAAACAGCCATGAATTAAACTGAAAGTAAGTCGCAGACGCTCAACACACAATAATCTTCATTTAAAGTAGTGAGGCTAACCTATCTTCCAGTGCTGATGCCGCGCGGTCTCTGATATTGAAATTAGCTGATAATGAATGAAATGCAGCGCCACTGACTATACTCTGCTAAATTTGCATACAGAGCACGAATTAAAGAACGGATTTATACCCATTTTGCAAAGACACATTTATGTGGCCAAGTGTAAATGGAAACGTTTTAACAATTCTGATAGATATCCGATCAGAGAAAATGCATGAAGTGACCAGGTGTAAACAGGCACCTAGTCATGTGTCCTGTCTCTCATTGGTTGGACTGTGTCATGTGACCCTGATTGTTTGGTGTATGCAGTATATAGCCCTCATGTAGCCTTTGTCTCTTGTTGTGTATTGATGTTGTAACCTGCTGTCAGTGAGTCAAGTCTGTTCAATTCAAGTCATTATGTTTGTATTGTGGATTACTTTTGGAATAACACTGCCCTTGGGTTCTTAAATTTGCCGTCCAGTGGACTCTGTTACAATAAATAACCGAATTTACGGTGTAGTTTTGACATAAAATATTTACTTTAACCCTTGTGCAACCTTATGTAGTGATGGCGAAGTGAAGTCTTCTGAACCATGGAAGCTTTCAAAACAATAGTATCCAGAAAAGGTGCATTACTTGAAGCTTTTCAACACATTTAATTCTGTGGCCATCTAGTGGTCATAAAAATGATTAACACCTTCTAAAGTGCTGTGTTCCATTATGCTGCGTTTCCACCGAAATTACCCGGAACAATTTTACCAGGAACTTTTTTCCCCAGGAACTATTTCCCCACCAGACCTGTTGCTTTCTGTGTTTCCACCGCGGTGTAAAGTACCAGGGAGATTAGGCAAATAGTCTGGTGACGTAAGTCAGCGCGCGTTTCTTAATACAAAATGCGCTGATTTTGGACTTGCATTCTCGGTAGTTCGGACTTTGCGCATTCGACCAGGAGTGTGATGTCCGCGACGACTCAAATCCAGTTATTCTGCAAACAGCAGCGTACTTGATAACTTCAGTCAGCTGACCATGGCTACTGCAATTTTCCCCTCTGTATAATACAATAAAACGAAATAGGATATCAAATACCACTGCCTCCTTTCGTTTTCATTTAAACATAATAACAGCTGCAGAAATGTACTTAGTTCAGGGATATGTGTATATATACAGCCATTACAATGAAACGAAATATTACATAAATTTGCCTCTTTTTATTTTCATTTTAACATATAGATAAATTGAATACAGACCAAAGATAACCTGTTAGATTTACCCAAAACGAATTATATTTTATGTTTAACCACTAAAGAGACATCAGAGCCAGCGGCACACATCAGAAGGTCTAGCCGATGTGAGGCTGCTTCTCGGTGGATAGATGATTACTGAGCTCCCGCTGATCACATTTTTAAATTTTTAAATAGGCGCTGTCTTTATAAATAAACCACAGATTTGAGGTTTAATCTACTACATCCTCGCCTGAAACACTTCTAAAAGTACATTTCATGACACAATAACAGTTATATTTTGAAAATTATCCGAATAAATGGTGGTTGAGATCACAATGCTGTGAGAACTCAACCAATCAGCATGTTTAGCGCCCAAGTCCCGCCCCCGAAAGTTCCGGAACTTTGAAAAAGTACCACCTCGCCAGCAGGGCCTTTCTGAGGGGCATTTATTCCCCCAGAACTTTATTTAGTTCCTGGTTCCTGCGGTGGAAACACACTGAGTACCAGGCCAAAGTCCCTAGTTCCTGGGTAAAGTTCCTGCGGTGGAAACGCAGCACTACATATAAATGATTCAGAAAAAATCATTAAGGAAATTGTAACGTCAAATCATTTACAATAAGATTTAATTCATGATTATTTCTAAACATCCACTCATCATCACTGTGTGTCACCTTGATAAATACAATAATCATACAATATTTCTAAAGCATACAGATGTACATATGATATGAATATGCCATTTATCTGCAGTCTATATTTCAAATTTCTTCTGATAATTACAGTATGCTGAAGTCACTGATCGTTTACATTTTCTGTGTTTCTGATCCAATAAAACTATGCATAAATTAAATCATTTCACATGCACTGCATTAATTTCCTCCTCAAACATCACATTCACAAAAAACTGAAGAATCACTGTTTAAAACATAATAAATACATCAAAAACATGATGAAGCAGCATCTAAAGCAGTGTACAGTATACAAAAATTTGTCATCTTAAATGTACTTACAGGTGAATCTGGCCAGTTCTCGGTAGATTAAGGTCAGAGTCTTCTGTTGAAGAACTCTATAATGGAAACAAGGAATCAGAACAATGAGACATTAGCAGAAACTCTGTGATCTAAACCAATGCAATCAGAGCAGAATATCTCACCATGGTTTTTTTTTTTTGTAGTTCCTGGGGCAGGAGCCACCAAGACACCACTTTCTCTTTGATAGAGAGGATCTGTATGCCGGTCTACAATTATATCTCTTAGATCTGGAGACCTGTCCATCAGATGAACTCCTGCCCCAGAACCTTTTTTGTAATTGAAATAAAGACTTCTTTTCTTAAAGAAGTAACTTTGAAGGATCATGTAAACTGAAAGCTGGTAAATGAATGCTCATTTATAGTCTGCTCAGACCAACCCTTTCGGTGATGACTATGTGAATCATGACACATAAAGCTGTGTATCCCAATTAACGTGTTCCTTCAGGTAATGAACAATGCTAAGAATGCCTGCCAAGAGCGATGATGATCAAATCACAATCCTGATCAGCATCTGCTTTACTCAAAGTCAGTAAACCTGTTCTTCTGAATGCAATGAATTTGCAATGCAAAAATATTCTAAACATATTTTATCACTCTTGGCTGTGTGAATGTTTTCTCTGTTTTATCATTTTACAAGTATTATAGAAATGTTGATTTTTAAAATGTTCTTTGAACATCCTGAAACAAGAAGTAACATTAAAAAAAAAAAAAAAACATTTGACGAAAACTGTACTCAATGCTTTCAGAAATAATGTTCCGTGAACAATTTTCAATGACTAACGTATTGAGAACATTAAAGGCCAGGTAAGTTTGAACAAACATTAATTTCACTGGAAAAACATTTCTTCAGAGAATCTCTCCAGAATGTCAGCTAAAGAATGTTCTCTGTTAGCTGATTCCAATCCAAACTAAAACCGTTCACACTATCCAATGCAGTCATTAATTTGTCATACATGCCAATAAATAAAGTTTTTCTGTGTTTTTGTGTATTGTGTTCTTGTGTTTCTCCAGAGGCCACAGATGTGCTTGAGTGTTTCTGTTTCCTATACAGTGAAACTTACACAAGACACACCTACACCAACTCCTTCACGTGGCCTGATGTTAGTCAAAGAACAATATTTTACTGAGGTCTACATTTATTGCAAAGGGACGGGCTAGCACTGCTTTTCGATGATAATCTGAATTGCTGCTAAAGTCATTTAAGGATTTGAAATGGACAAGCAGAAATCATTTTGTGTGTGTGTGTGTACGTTTTAAATGATGCACTTTCGCCGAGCCCCACCCCCCTTAGTTACTGTTGCTACTTCCGACAAACAAATGGTCAAACACGGCCAGCGCGACAGATTGCCATGACGGGAAGAGGTATACCCGTGCGTGTCAGTGACCTTTTTTGGAGTAATACCTCCACGATATCCCTCCAGATCGAGGCAAAAGGGGTTACAGTATGCCGTGGATGGAAAAAAACGAAATCTGAGAAACACCATGACCTGTACCTCAAATGCAACCAGCACAGCCTTGTGTACCAGTCATGCTCTTGCACTGCCGGCAGCGTTCTCTTTCAAATGTTATGGTCTATTATTGTCTATTGCGAGTAGCTATTTTTATTATTATCTTGGTGAGTAATAATAAAAAAAATGATAACTAAATACTAATTGAGTCTTAAATGCATAATGTAGACATATAGGCTAGCCTATATAGGCTAATGTTGGCATTATTCTTTTATTAAATTTCAGCTGCCATGGCGAAGCAAATAAGGCAGTCTTTATCTTAATTAATTTCGTTATTGCCAAATACCCATCTTAATTTAGAATTTATCTTAATTAAAATTTTTAAGAAAGACTCGTTTTTATTGGTGCGTTGGCCTATTTATAGGCTAAATGAGTCTATACCTAGGGCTATTTAGAGTTCTGAGATGTTACGATGTCACAGAGGACTTATTTTATTTCTTTGTTCAAACTTCCAAGTAGCTTATTACATTAGTCATGTATAAATTATGTTAAAACGTATAAAAGACTCATTCTTGGCAAAAGAGCTGTGTGCGTGCGTACATTTGAATAATGTCGGGCTGTAAATGGGTTCGGGCTTTTAAAAAGCTGTCAATCAAAATGTACTTATTGGCCCCGGGCCGAAATCTGTCGGGGCTCGGGTCCTGTCGGGCCTAACTTTTAAGGCCCGATTACAGCTCTATTGTAGTGTCCGATTTACAAACGCCCTGGGCGCACCGCTTCACCATCTTGCTTGGAGTCAACGTTTGTCGGAACTGCCTCACATAGTAATGGTTGCTATGATGTGTGATTGGACAATGGCTGTTTTTGGGAGGGGCCTGCGAAAGGCTAATCGTGAATGTGATTAGGCCACAACCTTTAAAGGTTAACCGGTGTGTGTGTTTGTGTGTGTGTGTGTCATATATATATATGGGTTTTAAACATTTAAAATATAGCATTTAAAAATTATATACACTTAACATTATAACATTTTTAAATTATTATTAATAATAATAATACCTATTTTATTTTTATTTTAAAAATGATATAAGAGAAACATAGTAAGAAGACAATTAAAGACTAAAGCAAGGAAATCCAAACTAATTCAATCAGAGCAGAATAACTCACCATCATTAGCCAGATCTGATCCTGGGGCAGGAGACACCCAAGTGAAAGTCTGAAGTTCGACAGTATCGAGGTCAGTCTGGACTTAGAACAGACTGTAGAAATCTTCTTGTTGATGTGTTGAGATGAGTTTTGTCTTCCAGTTGTCTGTAGAAATCTTCTGTTTGATGGTATTACGGTTTGTTTCGTCTTTAAATCGACTGTCGAGACTGTCAGATTCATTGTGGTGGTGCTCCTGCCCCAGAATGTGTTCATTTTTCGTGATTGCTCTTTTATAGTCTGATTAGGCCTGACCCTTCAAGGTGAGGAAGAAACCAGTTCAGTGGATGATGATGACACAAAAAATGCTGTTCATCTCGACTATCAAATATGTAGTCATGTGCCTTCAGGTACTGAATGATGCCAAGAACAGCTGCCAGTAGTGAGAAAGATCCAGTGTCATCATTTCACAACCCAGATCAGCACATACTCTGTCTTTATTCAATGTCCAGTTAACTTCCTTCATATCCAAAACTATATCAGTTCATAACATCCAGTGATTCCATTCATATGTCACCTTACACACCAATAAGTGAACTGTCCTTCTGTGTTTCTCTATTTGTTTTAACTGTAGTGGTTTTCTCATGTTTCTCCAGAGGCCTGATGATGATGAGGATAACACTGTCATAACCTGCTGACATAAGAGACTGGTTTAGGGATTAAAATATTTTTCATCATTTTAACCATGACCAATATAATTATCAGAGAGATTAACTTTAGATCTAGATGAAAGAGTGTTTCCTACTGTTCTGGACTGTGTTTCCCAAAAGCATCGTAAGCTTAAATACATCTGGACCCATCGCCACCAGTGGAAGATCATATAGGATGATCACGATTTCTAACGATAAATATATGACAGGTGTAGGGACAGATTTCTGTGTGTTTGGGGTTAGTGCAGGTTTGGATGATTTTATAGTCTTCCATAAAAGATTATGTCTTTGTGGGGTCCAATTTAAGCGTTAAACTTTTCTTATTTTACGATCTCTGTCCATTCTTTTGGTCCTTAAAAAGTAATAAAAACAAGCTCATATGCACATGATGGTTTTTATACTTTATGGAGACATCGTTAGGCCTATTCAACGTCGTTAGTCCTATTCTAGGGGGGCTGAAGCCACCCCAAAATGTTCCTAAGCCCCCCTAAATGATAATAAGAATAACAGTCAATAACAATTCGATTTATAAATAACCGAATCCATTTTGAAAACTCCTGCCAGGGAAGGCATTTTCAGAAATGCCGGTTGCAGTGTTGTCGTGTGGACAGTATAACCAGGGTTTTTGCCTTGCGACATCAGAGTGTGCGCCGTTATCCGCTGTGTTTGACGTCATATTGTGCGCCGTTGACTGCTTCTAAATGGCCAAGGTGACTTTACAATTTGGGTTATATCGCCGCCTGCTGGTGTGGCATGCTCTTGACAGCGCTTGATAGCATGTTTTTGCATTTTCATGTGGATGGAATTTTTTTTTAAACGCATGAGGAAAAACTTTGGTTATAAAAATACCTGTGTCCGTGTGGACTAGGCCTGAATCTTGCTGTTTTGTTGCCTGCAAACGTCAGCAATGGAGGAGAGACAGATTTCTGACAGATAGGCAACAGCTAGTGAGACTGGGGAAATTCATATCAAACAGTTGCTCCACCAACACTGGTGCCGCTCAGGGATGTGTTCTCTCCCCACTGCTCTTCTCCCACTACACCAACGACTGCACCTCTAAAGACCCCTCTGTCAAGCTCCTGAAGTTTGCAGACAACACTACAGTCATCGGCCTCATCCAGGACGGTGATCAGTCTGCTTACAGACAAGAGGTTGAGCAGCTGGCTGTCTGGTGCAGTCTTAACAACCTGGAGCTTAACACGCTCAAAACAGTGGAGATGATCGTGGACTTCAGGAGAAACCCCCCTGCTCTCCCCCCACTCACCATCATGAACAGCACTGTGACTGCAGTGGAGTCATTCAGATTCCTGGGAACCACTATCTGAACCACTTATGAAGTGGGACATTCACATTGACTCCATTGTGAAAAAGGCCCAGCAGAGGTTGTACTTCCTTCGACAGCTGAGAAGTTTAACCTGCCACAGGAGCTGCTGAAACAGTTCTAATCAGCCGTCATTGAGTCTGTACTGTGTACTTCAATTACTGTGTGGTTTGGTTCAGACATCAAAAGACTACAGAGAATGGTTCGGACTGCTGAAAGGATTATTGGTGCTCCCCTGCCCACTCTTCAAGAACTGTATACATCCAGAGAGAGGAAAAGGGCTCAGAAAATCACTCTGGATCCCTCACATCCAAGTTACCCCATCTTTGAACTTTTGCCATCTGTCCGGCGCTTCAGAGCCACAAATACCAGAACAGTCAGGCACAAGAACAGTTTCTTCCCCCAGGCAATCTACCTCACGAACAGTTAAATGTTCCCCACTTGTGCAATACAAATGTGCAATAGTCAAAGTCACCTTTATTTATATAGCGCTTTAAACAAAATACATTGCGTCAAAGCAACTGAACAACATTCATTAGGAAAACAGTGTGTCAATAATGAAAAATGACAGTTAAAGGCAGTTCATCATTGAATTCAGTTATGTCATCTCTGTTCAATTAAATAGTGTCTGTGCATTTATTTGCAATCAAGTCAACGATATCGCTGTAGATGAAGTGCCCCCAACTAAGCAAGCCAGAGGCGACAGCGGCAAGGAACCGAAACTCCATCGGTGACAGAATGGAGAAAAAAACCTTGGGAGAAACCAGGCTCAGTTGGGGGGCCAGTTCTCCTCTGACCAGACGAAACAAGTAGTTCAATTCCAGGCTGCAGCAAAGTCAGATTGTGCAGAAGAATCATCTGTTTCCTGTGGTCTTGTCCTGGTGCTCCTTTGAGACAAGGTCTTTACAGGGGATCTGTATCTGGGGCTCTAGTTGTCCTGGTCTCCGCTGTCTTTCAGGGATGTAGAGGTCCTTTCTAGGTGCTGATCCAGCATCTGGTCTGGATACGTACTGGATCCGGGTGACTGCAGTGACCCTCTGATCTGGACACAGACTGGATCTGGTGGCTACGGTGACCTCGGAATAAGAGAGAAACAGACAAATATTAGCATAGATGCCATTCTTCTAATGATGTAGCAAGTACATAGGGTGTTATGGGAAGTGTTTCCGGTTCCAGTTTACCTAATTAATGCAGCCTAAAAATCCTTTAACGGATTTGGATAATAAAAGCATATTAGTATCTTATGTGTAAGCCAGGTTAAAGAGATGGGTCTTTAATCTAGATTTAAACTGCAAGAGTGTGTCTGCCTCCCGAACAATGTTAGGTAGGTTATTCCAGAGTTTAGGCGCCAAATAGGAAAAGGATCTGCCGCCTGCAGTTGATTTTGATATTCTAGGTATTATCAAATTGCCTGAGTTTTGAGAACGTAGCGGACGTAGAGGATTATAATGTAAAAGGAGCTCATTCAAATACTGAGGTGCTAAACCATTCAGGGCTTTATAGGTAATAAGCAATATTTTAAAATCTATACGATGCTTGATAGGGAGCCAGTGCAGTGTTGACAGGACCGGGCTAATATGGTCATACTTCCTGGTTCTAGTAAGAACTCTTGCTGCTGCATTTTGGACTAGCTGTAGTTTGTTTACTAAGCGTGCAGAACAACCACCCAATAAAGCATTACAATAATCTAACCTTGAGGTCATAAAAGCATGGATTAACATTTCTGCGTTTGACATTGAGAGCATAGGCCGTAATTTAGATATATTTTTGAGATGGAAAAATGCAGTTTTACAAAAGCTAGAAACGTGGCTTTCTAAGGAAAGACTGCGATCAAATAGCACACCTAGGTTCCTAACTGATGACGAAGAATTGACAGAGCAACCATCAAGTCTTAGACAGTGTTCTAGGTTATTACAAGCGGAGTTTTTAGGTCCTATAATTAACACCTCTGTTTTTTCAGAATTTAGCAGTAAGAAATTACTTGTCATCCAGTGTTTTATATCGACTATGCAATCCATTAGTTTTTCAAATATCATCAGCATACTAATGATACTAATATCATCAAATTAGTATCATCAGCATAACAATGAAAGCTAACACCATGTTCCCTGATGATATCTCCCAAGGGTAACATATAAAGCGTAAAGAGTAGCGGCCCTAGTACTGAGCCTTGAGGTACTCCATACTGCACTTGTGATCGATAGGATACATCTTCATTCACTGCTACGAACTGATGGCGGTCATATAAGTACGATTTAACCATGCTAATGCACTTCCATTAATGCCAACAAAGTGTTCAAGTCTATGCAAAAGAATGTTGTGGTCAATTGTGTCAAACGCAGCACTAAGATCCAATAAAACTAATAGAGAGATACACCCACGATCAGATGATAAGAGCTGATCATTTGTAACTATAAGGAGAGCAGTCTCAGTACTATGATACGGTCTAAATCCTGACTGGAAATCCTCACATATACTATTTCTCTCTAAGAAGGAATATAATTGTGAGGATACCACCTTTTCTAGTATCTTCGACAGAAAAGGGAGATTCGAGATTGGTCTATGATTAATAACTAGTTCTTTGGGGTCAAGCTGTGGTTTTTTGATGAGAGGCTTAATAACAGCCAATTTGAAGGTTTTGGGGACATATCCTAATGACAATGAGGAATTAATAATAGTCAGAAGAGGATCTATGACTTCTGGAAGCACCTCTTTTAGGAGCTTAGATGGTATAAGGTCTAACATACATGTTGTTGGTTTAGATGATTTAACAAGTTTATACAATTCTTCCTCTCCTATAGTAGAGAATGAGTGGAACTGTTCCTCAGGGGGTCTATAGTGCACTGTCTGATGTGATACTGTAGCTGACGGCTGAATGGTTGCAATTTTATCTCTAATAGTATCGATTTTAGAAGTAAAGTAGTTCATAAAGTCATTACTGCTGTGATGTTGGGAAATGTCAACACTTGTTGAGGCTTTATTTTTCGTTAATTTAGCCACTGTATTGAATAAATACCTGGGGTTATGTTTGTTTTCTTCTAAAAGAGAAGAAAAGTAATCGGATCTAGCAGTTTTTAAAGCTTTTCTGTAGGATATGTTACTCTCCCGCCAAGCAATACGAAATACTTCTAGTTTTGTTTTCCTCCAGCTGCGCTCCATTTTTCGGGGCTGCTCTCTTTAGGGTGCGAGTATGCTCATTATACCATGGTGTCAAACTGTTTTCCTTAACCTTCCTTAAGCGTAAAGGAGCAACTGTATTTAAAGTGCTAGAAAAGAGAGAGTCCATAGTTTCTGTTACATCATCAAGTTCTGAGGTTTTGGATATGCTAAGGAATTTGGATACATCAGGAAGATAACTTAAAAAGCAGTCTTTTGTGTTAGAAGTGATGGTTCTTCCATACTTGTAACAAAAAGTAGGATTTACAATTTTGGCTATATGAAGTTTGCACAGAACTAAATAATGATCTGAGATATCATCACTTGGCTGAATAATTTCAACACCATCAACATCAATTCCATGTGACAGTATTAAATCTAGAGTATGATTTCGACAATGAGTAGGTCCTGAAACGTGTTGTCTAACACCAATAGAGTTCAGAATGTCTATAAATGCTGATCCCAATGCATCGTTTTCATTATAAACATGGATATTAAAATCACCAACTATTAAGACTTTATCTGCAGCCAGAACTAACTCGGATGTAAAATCACCAAACTCTTTAATAAAGTCTGTATGGTGCCCTGGTGGCCTGTATACAGTAGCCAGTACAAACATAACAGGGGATTTATCATTAACATTTGTTTCTCTGGATAATGTTATATGAAGCACCATTACTTCAAACGAGTTATACTTGAAGCCTGCTCTCTGAGAGATCCTGAAATCGTTGTTATAAATTGAAGCAACACCTCCACCTTTGCCTTTTAGACGTGGCTCATGTTTATAACAGTAATCTTGGGGGGTGGACTCATTTAAAATAATGTAATCATCAGGTTTTAGCCAGGTTTCTGTCAAACAGAGTACATCTAGATTATGATCAGTGGTCAAATTATTTACAAAAAGTGTTTTCGTAGAAAGGGATCTGATATTCAATAAGCCAAGCTTTATCATTTGTTTATCCATATTGCTTCTGTTTTTTATTTGTTGAACCTCAATTAAATTGTTAATCTTAACTTGGTTTGGACGTTTTTTGTTTTTTCTAGTTCGGGGAACAGACACAGTCTCTATAGTGTGATATCTAGGTGAAAGAGTCTCTATGTGCTGAGAATTAACTGACCTCTGTGACGGGAGGCAGCTAGCAGACGGTCGGTTTAGCCAGTCTGTCTGCTTCCTGACCTGGGCCCCAGTTAGTCAAGTATAAACACTAAGACTATTTGCCATATTTCTAGAGAGAAGAGTGGCGCCACCCCAGGAGGGATGAAGACCATCTCTTTTAAACAGGTCAGGTCTGCCCCAAAAGCTCGTCCAATTGTCTATGAAACCTATGTTATTCTGTGGGCACCACTTAGACATCCAGCCATTGAGTGATGACAATCTGCTATGCATCTCATCACCACGGTAAGCAGGGAGGGGACCAGAGCATATTACAGTGTCTGACATCGTGCTTGCAAGTTCACACACCTCTTTAATGTTATTTTTAGTGATCTCCGACTGGCGAAGTCGAACATCATTAGCGCCGGCATGAATAACAATCTTACTGTATTTACGTTTAGCATTAGCCAGCACTTTTAAATTTGCCAAGATGTCAGGCGCTCTGGCTCCCGGTAAACATTTGACTATGGTGGCTGGTGTCTCTATATTCACGTTCCGTACAATAGAATCACCAATAACTAGAGCACTTTCATCAGGTTTCTCAGTGGGTGCATCACTGAGTGGGGAGAACCTGTTTAATGTTTTGATCGGAACAGAAGAGCGGTGTTTTGACCCACGACTACGCTGCCTCACCGTCACCCAGTTGCCCTGCGTCAGGGGCTCTGTTTCCGGAACCGAACAATGTACAGGAATCCCTGAGCTAGACGCATCCAAAGCCGTATCTAGAGCCCTAACATTTTTACTGTCCTCAATTAAAGTTTGGATGCGTGTCTCTAATCCTGAAATCTTCTCTGTCAGCCTAACTATTTCCCTGCATTTATCACATGTGAATCCCTCATCAGCGACAGAGATAGATAAACTGTACATGTGGCAAGAGGTGCAAGAAACAATGATAGGAGAAGCCATTACTCACCGTGCTTGATGAAACTTCTTACTGCGGTTGTTTGATGAACTGGAGCGAGGGAGAGGAGAAAAGAAAACAGCGATAGGTTCGAATGAAAACGCTAAAGACAAGCTAACGAGTGCTAACGCTTTGCAGGTGTACTGCACTCACGGAAATAAAATAAAAGTGAACGATCGAAGTTGATCTGATAAGATTGATCGATAATATCAGAAATATGGTGTGAATTAAGTTATATTTTACCACTTTTAAAAAACAGAGAGTGATAGTAAGATCCTTATATTTATTTGTTACCCCTGCATCCTAGTACATCCCTGCATCTTACTCAATCCTATTCCATTATCATTTATAGCACAATTGTTTATACACTTATTTATTTGCCTTTTTGTGTTTGTGTGTGTGTGTGTGTGTTGTCGTCTCTGTTTACTGGAAGCTTATGTCACTAAAACAAATTCCTTGTATGCGCAGGCATTTCTGATTCTGATTCTGATTCTGAAATAGGCAACGAAGTCGAAGAAGGCAGGGTTTACTGCAAACTGAGGTATGATGTAAGGTGCTAAACATGATGAGTCAATTCAGCAATGTTTGCCAACTGTTTACAATTTTTAAAAAATGTGAATCTAAAAGAGGTGATGTATCCTGGGGATACAAACATTTGAGAAGCTGTGGGGAGAAGTAGTGAAAGTGTAGGTCTCATTTCTTGGTTTCCTGTTTCTACATTCTTTGTTTAGCTCACAGGCAGCATCTAAAACTGTATATCTGGCTGTAGTGGGAAATCTACTCATCCTCCGATAAAAGTTGATCTACTTCACATATTTACACATGCTGCAGGGGACTTACCTGTTTAAAAGTCTGTTGTTCAGCATTAGCTTTTTAGGTTTACTTGAACTTTTATTAATTAAATGCTTGCATATTTTGTAATCCGTCTCTAAATCTTTGTATCTCGGGGTATACGTCACCCTTTATTTTATTATTCCTTTATTTAACCAGGAAATCACATTGAGATATTGCTATCTCTTCTTCCAGTAAGACCTGGTCATGACATCGGCACATAAAGTTTCATACTAAAAGAATCACAGAGACAGTACCACAAACAACACAATCACAATTAATTAATAAAATCAGATCAAGAAAAGCAATTACATGATTCCTTTAAAACGTTATACAAAAGACCTTTAAAATTTCTTGTTTTAATGGCTGATTATTTGTTCTTTCTCAGAATTGACTCTTTTCATCAGGCCTTCACTTACACCTGTCAGGACCTGTTTCAGTCATATACATCACGTTAGTCCAGATTATCCATTTGAAAAGGGTCTCTAGTTTCAGGTAAGAGAGTTAAAGTTAACTCTCTTCTCCATTAGAGACTCCCTCTCATGAAGCCAAAAACATCAAGCAGGAGACAAAGTGAAAGCAAGCTGATTTATTAAACAAATGCAGCTGTGTTTAACAGGTGTTAAGACAGAGAATCAGCAGCCTGACAGTGTCTCGAGTCTCATCATCTCTTTATGGAGATGATTACAGAGAAATACTCAAATTAATCATTTTACATCAAATGAGAAGAGGACAGAAACAGACTAAAACTGACAGATCATGGAGTCTAAGCTAAATGATCCAGAAAAACAAGATAGACTTGCAGAAACAAACATAAAGCATCTGGAGTTCTTTCTAAAAAGTTAAATCGACTCTTTCCAGATGAAAACGGTTTGTGATGGCTTTTATGTCTTTATAAGCGAATGCAACAGCAAAGGTGTTAATATAATCACTGAGCTCCTGATATATAAACTCCTCATATTCTGCATAAACTAAACGACACCACTTATAATAAAAAATGTCATATATTTTTTTAGTAATGTCTTCACTAATATTCAAGTTGTTTAGCTGTTTTTTTATTTCATCTGCCTGTCCTTCTCCATAGTTCTTGAATTCATGGTATGTCATTGGTTTACCTGGAAATTTAACTGAAATGACTTTTAAAATGTAGCTCACATCTATCCACGTCATTAAGTTAGATTTAAGCATTTCTTCTTTAAGAAAGTTTTTGATGCTTTTATTTGTGCTTATTCTCTGGTTTTCCTGGAAACTCTTCACTGGAAATTTGGATCTACAGAGTTTTTCATTCAACATTTCTTTTAACTCCAATACTTTTGTTTCAATCAAAGGATCTTTACAACTCACACCCTTCGGATCTTTTACTATATTCCCTGACGCACCATAAATGTCCTGAAAGGTGATGTAAAGATCTATGTTATATTTATTAATCATTTCTTCAGAGAAATTAGCTAACTTGATCATACAAGGATCACAATGACCTTTTATAAATAAACAGGGGCTTAATTTTGTAAACATGTGTATAGCTTTTATCATACTCTTATTCTTCTTAATATACTGATCTAGAGGTTGTATGCATTGATGTTCAGTATGATGCGTCTCAGAATGTTTTCCATTCAGATAAATGTTTTTTGGCTTAAAGGGTCCGATTAATATAGGATCTCCTTTTATAAGTTCAATCACTGTAAATGCGAACTGATTGTGTAAATCAACCTTTTCATAGATTTTAAAGTGCCTTATAAAATATGACATTTTAGCAGACACAGTTTGATTGACAGGAAAAAATATATGTTTTTTTTCTAAAATATTCAAATGAGGAGGAAAATTCGAATAAATCAGATTAACTACTTTTTCAACATATGTCATCCTGTCTTTCAAATTAATAATGCTGATGATGGCATTTTTATCTCTGTATATCCACCGATCTTCATCTTCATCCTGCGAAACCTCCATCGGTCTGATAAAACATCGAGAGGGAAACCAGATGAATAACTAGTGACTGTAGATTATATTATTCATTTCACACAATTAATAACAGTGTAGTCCTGGCTCTAGCATTTATGTGTTTCACCTTTTATAATCTACTGTTCTGCTGATCACTTTATTTCTTTAATTACGTTTAGTGTTCCAATCACCAGGCTGCAATCTTCATTTATTTGTTAAACAGATTGCGTAAAATGCTCTTATTGACAAAGTCACAAATATACCTTTCACAAAAGACAAAACTCGATATTTTAAGAAATAATTTTTTTTTTTTTTAGAAACATGGAAAGACGTCTGCATCTGAAGCAGTGCATGCGATCAGAATCTGTTTATTGTGTACATAAATTATTTCTTACCGTCTGAAATCTCGCTGTCTTTTGACCTCAGCTTGCTTTCTTCTGTTCTATAATGAAAAAGGAGAATCAAAACCAATTGTTAGTATATTTTTTAACCTTAATGTAAACCTTAGATAGAGCAGAAATACAGTACTGTATTTAAGTATTTTAAATGTTAAATATTTCTAATATTTCTAAATATTTCTAAAATATTTCACATGCACTACATTTTTGGTTTGTTTGGTTGTGATTAGGCCACACCCTTTAAAGTTTAACCAGTGTGTGTGTGTGTGTGTGTGTATATGGGTTTTAAACATTTAAAATATAGCATTTAAAAATCATATACACTTCACATTATAACATTTTTTAATTGAATTTAAAAATGATATAAGAGAAACATAGTAAGAAGACATTTAAAGACCAAAGCAAGGAAATCCAAACTAATTCAATCAGAGCAGAATAACTCACCATCATTAGCCAGATCTGATCCTGGGGCAGGAGACACCCAAGTGAAAGTCTGAAGTTCGACAGTATCGAGGTCAGTCTGGACTTAGAACAGACTGTAGAAATCTTCTTGTTGATGTGTTGAGATGAGTTTTGTCTTCCAGTTGTCTGTAGAAATCTTCTGTTTGATGCTATTACGGTTTGTTTCGTCTTTAAATCGACTGTCGAGACTGTCAGATTAATTGTGGTAGTGCTCCTGCCCCAGAATGTGTTCATTTTTCGTGATTGCTCTTTTATAGTCTGATTAGGCCTGACCCTTCAAGGTGAGGAATTTCTGAAACCAGTTCAGTGGATGATGATGACACAAAAAATGCTGTTCATCTCGACTATCAAATATGTAGTCATGTGCCTTCAGGTACTGAATGATGCCAAGAACAGCTGCCCGTCCAGTTAACTTGCTTCATATCCAAAGCTAAAGCTCATGTTTTCTCATGTTTCTCCAGAGGCCTCAAGAGAAGCTGAGAGTTTCTGTTTTCTATAAAGTGAAACTTACACACAACACACCTGTTACTCTGAACATCTTTCACTGATGATGATGTAAAGAATCTGTGCTGATCATCAGGTTTGATCTGTTATAAAGAAATCATGAACTCATTCATGTGATGCTGATATCAGTCGATGAAAACATAGTTTTCTCTAATATGTTTTATAATAAATCTGCCAATGGGGATACAAAATATTATCTTCATTCAATTTCAAGGGAAACAAGATCACTTTTCTGACCCCAGTGGCCTTTTTTCTTGCTTTACACATCAAATAATTTTGGTATTTTTTCTCAGAACATGATTTAATGTTAATCTACATGAGCAAACCTGCAGCAGTTGTGTTGTACTGTATGTGTTGCTCAAGACTCTGCTTGAATAATGTGTTTCTGTTTCCTATAAAATGAAATTCTTGCGTGCCACTCCTGTTCCTCTAAACATGTTCGTCTTATGATGATGGAGAGAATCTGTGGCATTTTTTGCTATTTTAACCAATCAAAAGACAGACTGCTGTGAGCATGTTTTTATAGGGACTTCAGAGTTACAGTGACTCTCTCGAGAGAGAAAGTGCAAAATACTTTGAGATAAACTACTAGACCAAAGAATCAAACCCCGTCACCACTCGTGTGTTTGTGTTTTGATGAAACCTGATTCTTTCCATCATCATCATCATCATCATCATATGTGAAATATGTTTAGGAGAATCAGGGTGTTGCTTTACATGAAACAGAAACACATCAACCTGTGACCGCTTGACAAACACACATTCCTCTCCAACTCTGAACATATCTGACTGATGAAGATGATGATGAGGATAACACTATCATAACCTGCTGACATAAGAGACTGGTTTAGGGATTAAAGTCTTTTTCATCATTTTAACCATGACCAATATAATCGTCAGAGAAATTAACTTAAAATCTAGATGAAAGAGTCTTTCCTGCCGCTCTGGACTGTGTTTCCCAAAAGCATCGTAAGCTTAAATACATCTGGACCCATCGCCACCAGTGGATGATCATATAGGATGATCACGATTTCTAACGATAAATATATGACAGGTGTAGGGACAGATTTCTGTGTGTTTGGGGTTAGTGCAGGTTTGGATGATTTTATAGTCTTCCATAAAAGATCATGTCTTTGTGGGGTCCAATATAAGCTATAAACTTTTCTTATTTTACAATCTCTGTCCATTCTTTTGGTCTTCAAAAAGTAATAAAAACAAGCTCATATGCACATGATGGTTTTTATATTTTATGGAGACATTTCATGAGACAACTTTCTTTTGGTGCACTAATGGAAAACGTCTCAGGTTACGAATGTAACCATGGTTCCCTGAGAGGGAACGAGACACTGCGTCCTCTGAGGGGATACTATGGGGAACACCTCGTCGTGACCCGTGTCTGAAGCATACTTTGAAAAACGCCAACATGTTGGCCGGCGACAGCCTTTGACGTCACTACCAGCGCGACTATAAATATGCGCCCGTAGGACCCGTCCCTATCTTCTTCGTGAAGCTTGCGTCCGAAGCATGGCAGGGAGCTAGAGGACGCAGTGTCTCGTTCCCTCTCAGGGAACCATGGTTACATTCGTAACCTGAGACGTTCCCTTTCAAGGGAACTTTGAACTGCATCCTCTGAGGGGACACTATAGGGGAACAGTATACCCACGCCGCCATGCTGAGGGGAGTGCAGACCAGAATCATGGCAAACACTAAGTACCAACTCTACTGCTTTTCTCTTCACCGGGAGTCGCCCCTGGGACGGTCTGACGGCTGCCTTATGACATTATCCCTTACGGCCAAAGGCCTAAGCTACATACCCAGCTTATCCTGTAGGGCCCTGGCCCGGGGTAGAGCTAAAGGCTTGGAATCACAGAGATTTCTTTAAAGGGATACGGCTAAGAGCCTGGCCCTTTCCTCTACCAAGTCTTTGCCTGTCACACAGGGGCTACTGCTAGCTTTTGCAAAACCTGCCGAAAGGGCTGTCCCCACAGCACTCTAGTAGCGGCGCCCTGTTCTAGATAGGTATCCGAGGATACCTAGGTGGAGTGGTGCCCAAGATGAACGGGGCTTAAACCAACTCAAGAAAGGGCACAAAGCAGCAGCGCGAAGCCCTTACCATCTAGGGATTTTAGAAAGAACGCAGAGACTAGCGTGCGAACTTACCACAATGTGGATTTCAGAAAGTGCACAAAGACTCCCGTGCACACTTACCATAACATGGATTTACAAATACTGTTCTAAGGAGGGGTTCTCGTGGAACTCTGTCAGAGCAGCTCGTAGAAGAATGGCCCGAGAGCAGAGCAATTGGAGGCCTCAGCCCCTGCCTCAGCAGGATGCCTGCTCTCACAGAACGTCTCAAACAGTATGTGGTACTGGAGCGCTCTGAAGAACTGGGAATCAGTCTCCCAAGAGAGGAAGACTCCGAGCTCCGAGCAGCATGCTCATAGATGACCCTTTCAGAAAAGGGGAGCGCTGCTGAACTACCCGAGAATTGCCCACACAGCCCCCCCAAGTTGAGGGGGCTTGGGGTGTACAATAAGTACACACCGGTTGGATGAAGCCCAAGGAACACCGGGGTGAAACATCCCAAGAAAGGGAACGAAGCGGAGCGCGTAACCCTTACCATACAGGATTTTAGAAAGTGCGCAGAGTCTTGCATGCACACTTACCACTTTACGTGGATTTCAGAAAGTGCGCAGAGACTTGCGTGCACACTTACCACTTTACGTGAATTTCAGACAGTGCGCAAAGCGTTAACGTGCACACTGACCACCATGTGGATTTGAGAAAGTACACAGGCAAGCGTGTGTACTGAAAGGTTACCTGACAACCACAATATGTGGGAGCTCACATTCAGAGAGGCCTGTGAAGCCTGCTACCTGATAACCACAATATGTGGGAGTTCACCTACAGAGAGGCCTAGAGAGGCCTACTATCTGTTACCAGATAACCACTTCAGTGGAAACTGAAAGCAATATGGAACTCGACTCCAGGGAGGCCTGGTGAGGCCTACTACCTGACAACCACAAATCGCGGGAGCTCGTTTTTTAGGAAGCGCACAGTATGTGGGAGCTAAATCTCCAGGGAGGCCTGGTGAGGCCTACTACCTGGCAACCACAGTATGTGGGAGCTCGTCTTCAGAGAGACCTGATGAAGCCTACTATCTTAAAACCACAATGTGCTATTTAGTGGAACGCACAATATGTGGGAGCTAAATCTCCAGGGAGGCCTGGTGAGGCCTACTACCTGGCAACCACAGTATGTGGGAGCTCGTATTCAGAGAGACCTGATGAAGCCTACTATCTGAAAACCACAATGTGCTATTCCGTAGAAACGCATAGTATGTGGGAGCTAAATCTCCAGGGAGGCCTGGTGAGGCCTACTACCTGGCAACCACAGTATGTGGGAGCTCGTCTTCAGAGAGACCAGGGGCCTCATTTATAAAGCGTGCGTACGCACAAAACGGGGCTGGAAACGTACGTACGCCAGTTCCCACGCAAAGGTTGTGATCTATAAAAAACAAACTTGACGGGAGAATGTGCGCACCTTTAAGCAAACTTTGAGCCGTGCGTACGCACATTCTGGAGACAAAGGGAATTGGCGACACCGATGGTGAGGTCGTGAACTGAAGTTAGATTGTAGAAAATAAATGTGAGAAGAACGATTATAAGAATGAATGACATTTAATTTTCACTCCATTTCATACGTTATATCCACATTATCATGAAGATTAAATCCAACAGTGTTATTTGTGCCGATTGTTTTAGGCTATATACATCTAGTAAAATCCAAACGTAATTCAAAATGTATTAAAAGTAAAATAAAATAATAATCAGCGCTGCCTTACAGTCACATTGTCCACAACGGGAGCACAGGAGGACATGGCGCGATACATGTGATAGCCTACAGAATAGCATGAAATACCCTTTTATTAGAGAACTGCAGAACACAGTGTAAAAAGGAAATATTTTCCTTAATGTACATAGCCTATATCATAAAATGTCAAAGTCTGCAAATACAGTCATGAAGCACAATCGCTACTCATCATCGGTCCTAACTATTACGGTGTTCATTACAAAACCGTCAAGAAGCATGTGTTCACTATAACATTTTCGTCTTAAATTTTCGCCCACAAATTAATTAAGTGATTTTGTCAAGGTGTTAACGATCAGTCTATTTGCTAGAAACATATAAATTCTCCGGTGACCCGGGTATGTAATGCTTCATGATGGCACTCCTGGCACTGTTGGAGGATTACGCTAATGGCAGAATAAGGAGAGAACGAGTTTTCAGGGACCATGATGATTTCCTGGCCCATGATGATGACTGGCTAATAAGCCGATTTAGATTCCCTAGAGCTGTGCTCTTGGATCTATGTGCTGAATTGGGTCCAGTATTAGAGAGGGCAACACGCCGGAACCATGCCATCCCAGTCCAAATACAAGTCCTCACCACTCTGGGGTTCTTGGCAACCGGCTGTTTCCAGCGGGAATTGGCAGACAGGTAAATTAATAATATAAAAAAACTATAAGTAATCCTCAAATTTGTCTCTAAGACCTTTTTGTATATGAAATAATTCTATTGGAATCTATCATCTCACCCTATAGGTCTGGTATATCACAGCCGTCCCTGAGTGCCATAATATCTGTCGTTTTAAATGGTATACTTAATATGGTTAGTCGATACATCAGGTTCCCCTACACTGTGCGAGAACAGGCCGAAATTAAAACGCAATTTGCAGCAATGTCTGGTTTCCCAAATGTAATCGGCGCAATTGACTGCACTCATGTTGCTATAAGGGCACCATCTGAAAATGAATTTGCTTATGTTAATAGAAAGCATGTGCATTCTATTAATGTGCAAATCATATGTGACTCCAACATGACCCTCACAAACATTGTGGCACGCTGGCCTGGTTCAACACATGATTCCTTTATCTTGACACATAGCAGTGTAGGGAACAGACTAAATGCAGGCGCAGTACGTGATGGCTGGCTTCTTGGTGAGTTTAACAATATTAAAAAGTAGAAACTGTAACAATTTTGTTTTTAATATAATTATAACCTGCAGGCGACAGTGGCTACCCCCTGAGACGCTGGCTCCTCACCCCATTTTTAAACCCGCAGAGCGCAGAGGAAACTCATTATAACGAGGTCCACTCTCGTGCCCGCGCAGTTGTGGAGCGTGCCATCGGCATCCTGAAATGCAGATGGCGTGCTCTGGATGCCTCGGGTGGCAGACTTTTATACCATCCAGCAAAAGTGTGCAAGATTGTCAGGGCGTGTGGTGTTTTGCACAATATAGCACTGAGAAACGGTATTCCTCTCCCTCCTGATCTCCCTCTACCCCAGCATTACGACCCCGAGCCACAGCCCCCTGGCCGACAAGAGGGATATCAACGAGGTGCAAGAATCCGTGAGGATGTCATGCGGCGTTTGTAAAGAAAGACAAAACTCAAGGTTCATGTTTTAACTGCATCTTTTAATGATTGTGCAATTTCTTGCATCACTTCTCTCATCTGCCGTAGCTCATCTGCAACCCTGTTGACAGCGTTTATTGTCTCTCGCTGTAACTGCAGGACTGCGTCAGTGAGTACCCGACCACTTTTGGACGTGCCAGACGCAGAAGGGGCACTGCTTTGAGCCGGACGCTGTGCATCTGCATCTGAGAACCCCTCACCCTGAACCTCCTGTTCATTTACAGCTTCAGACTCCGGAAGGACTGGAGGACAAACAATTGGCAACATTTATCCATTTATCACCCCACACACTCAAATGTACAGCGTTAATGATTAAAAATCGGTTTAACCTTGCTCCTCTGTGGTTTCAGTCACGTCAGTGTCTCCCTCCTTTTCCGACACAATACCACACACGCTGACCTCCCCAATTATAGCCGCGATTTTGCTGTCCACTGATGTGAGATCAGCTGTACATGGGCCCCCACCAGTTGCAGCCACGCTCTGGCGGTGGGAGGACAGTTTTCTCTTTGCCTCCACCTTGAATGAATGAGAATCTTTATTTCACATATTTTGCATACTGTAAGCACATGTAAATAAAACTTTTTGAAAATCAATATTGCTATTTATATAGGTATATAGCCTAATAAAACACAAATGTAATATGTTGGTAAAAAAAAAAATTGTATACCTTCAGGTCGGACCATTTTTTCTTTAATTCTGCAACTGTCCGTTCTGTCCCACTGACACAATTGACGGCAGAAGCAATACTTTGCCACTCGCACTGCTTCTTTTTATTAGTGACCCCACTGCTGTGGCCACCAAATAACACAGTTTTCCGAGCCTCCACCTCCCCTACAAGTGTTTCAATCTCAGTATCTGAGAAATTACGTTTTTTTCCTCTTTTCTCACCTGTCGCCATTATTAAAATTAGGCTAACAGAAATGCACGTTTTCACTTTCTTGGATTAATTAATTGGCGGGTCGCATGCCAGTTTTCCAGGTATATATGGGATTCCACTCTCATTTACATGCTGATCAGCAATCATGAGGTGATTTGCATTGACTATTTATGGTTAAAAATGGGCGTGTACAGGGCGGGATATGAGGCTGGTTCACGTACGCACATCTGCGGGTGATCTGTGATTTATAAAGGGAACATTGCTTACAGGTGTGCGTACGCACGGTTTTATAAATCGGAATATTTTTTGGCGTACGCCATTTTTGGCTTTTGGGCGCACGTAAACTTTTAGTAAAGATCCTACGCATAGTTTTATAAATGAGACCCCTGGTGAAGCCTACTATCTGAAAAAGCCACAATATGCTATTCCGTGGAAACGCATAGCCTGTGGGAGCTAAATCTCCAGGGAGGCCTGGTGAGGCCTACTACCTGGCAACCACAGTATGTGGGAGCTCATCTTCAGAGAGACCTGGTGAAGCCTACTATCTGAAAAAGCCACAACATGCTATTCCGTGGAAACGCATAGTATGTGGGAGCTAAATCTCCAGGGAGGCCTGGTGAGGCCTACTACCTGGCGATCACCGAACGTGGGAGCTCACCTTCAGAGAGACCTGGTGAAGCCTACTATCTGAAAACCACAATATGCTATAGAGAGGAGACGCACAGTATGTGGGAGCTAAATCTCCAGGGAGGCCTGGTGAGGCCTACTACCTGGCAACCACAGTAAGTGGGAGCTCATCTTCAGAGAGACCTGATGAAGCCTACTATCTGAAAAAACCACAATATGCTACCCCGTGGAAACGCATAGTATGTGGAAGCTAAATCTCCAGGGAGGCCTGGTGAGGCCTACTACCTGGCCACCACCGTATGTGGGAGCTCACCATCAGGGAGGCCTGATGAAGCCTAACACCTGATAACCACAATATGTGGGAGTCCACCCAGCCCCTCATGTTGAGGGAAGCGATGCTTGAGGTGCATAACAAATACACACTGGTTGGATGAAGCCCAAGGAACACCGGGGGCGAATCATCCCAAGAAAGGGAACGAAGCGGAGCGCGTAACCCTTACCATACAGGATTTTAGAAAGTGCGCAGAGTCTTGCGTGCACACTTACCACTTTACGTGGATTTCAGACAGTGTGCAAAGCGCTAACGTGCACACTGACCACTATGTGGCTTTGAGAAAGTACACAGGCAAGCGTGTGTACAGAGAGGTTCCCAAGCATCGCAGAGGCGCTGGATCGCACGGGAGCGGTGAGCTCCAACCCTCTTTTCTAGGCGAGGGGAGCATCACCTGAGGCAGTAAATACAGAGCTTCCTGCCGTAACCACCACCTCCCCGGATGCGCCAAGCGGCCAGGCGGCCTCTCAGGGTGACCTGGCCGGACATCTATGGAATTCCCTGCAGTGCTGTGCCAATTCTTTGGCCACCTAGCTACTGTAAAGGAAACTCACAGAGATTGTTAGTAGACATATAACCACCAGCAGACCGTCCACCTAACCTCGATCAGGTGGAAAGCTGGTGGCTACAGGGGAATTAGGCAGGGGAGGACAAAAAACAGAGCTTAAAAACAGAGGTTAAAAACATCCGGAGATACTAGGTCATCCTACCGCTCTGACCCGGGCGAGGACGCTGCCTCGTCCGAATCACGTCCCTCAGACCCTGCTTACCGCTCCGTGACCCGCGGTTCCTCTTGCCCCTGCCCTTAGGCGGGGGAGGAGCGCGAGCCGCAACACTAGCCTTCTGCGCCCCTCTACGACCCTCAGATCGAGATGGGCCAGGACCCCTGAGTTGCTCGGGCTCGGACCTGGACCTTCGTGGAATGAAGGATTTAAAGGCCGCTGAGCGCGCCCTTGCCTCCCTGAACTTCCCGACCACCATCTCGACGGAGGTACCAAAAAGCTCAGAAGGTGAGACCGGAGCATCGAGAAGAAACCCCCTTTCTTCCTTCCCGATGTCAGCCAGGTTCACCCACAGATGTCTCTCCGTCACCACCATGGCCACCATAGACCTGCCCATGGCGGAGGCGGCCTGCTTGGTAGCTCGGAGAGAGAGGTCTGTGGTGCGGCGCAGCTCGGCTACCTGGTCAGGTGAAAAGCCCTCACTTGTATCCAGGTCCTTCAGCAGGTCAGCCTGGTAGGCCTGGAGCACCGCCATCGTGTGCAGTGAAGCCACAGCCTGACCAGCTGCCGCGTATGACCTGCCATTTAAGCGGGATGTATCTTGGAGGGGCTTAGATGGCAAAGCGGGAGATTTAAGAGAGGACATTTGCCCCACAGAGAGATAGCAAGCCTCTCTTCTACAGGGGGCATCCTCTCATAGCCGTTCTCATGCAAGCCCTCGATATTAGCATAGCTCGTATGCTGAAACCAGTGGATGCGAGAGGAAAAGGGCCTCTTCCATTCCTTTTCGACTTCTGCATGTAAGTCAGGCAAGAATGGAAGGCTCACCTGGGCTGGAGGGCTATGGTCAGACAAGTACCATTCAGCGAGGCGACCTCGTGGCGCCACCTTACTGGCACGCTTCCATGGCAAATCTAATTTTGCCGTGGCACGATCCATAACCTCTAACAGCTCCTCATACGCGGGACAGGAGGATTGAGAAGGCTCAGCCTCAGCTTCTTCACCACTCTCAGACATCTCCTGCTCTTCCTGGGTAGAACCCTGCAGAGCACTAACTTCAGTGTCAGAATGGGTTAATGATACCACATCTGCCTCCCGAAGTTCGCTCTCGTTCGCCGCCGGAGAGTGTGAAAGGGAAGGTCCCTCTCTACACTCCTCAGCGAGATCCATTTGTGATCCCCACGAGCTCATTCTCCTCCTTGCCTCGGCAACGGCGGGACCTGAGCCGCAGGATCCAGATGGCTGTCCCTCTTTCCTCGAAAAGAGAGACAAACGAGAGTGGAGCTTTCTCAAAGAGAAACGCTCGCAGTGCACGCAGACCGCCCCCTCAAGGACATCGCGCGCATGCTCTTTGCCCAAACAAGAGACGCAAAGAGTGTGTGTGTCATCGGGTGTCAGAAAACGCTGACACGGATGCACACACTGTCTAAACGCCTTGCTAGTGGAAGCCATGATGAAAACAGTAATAGATCGCTCTTACCGTTTTGGTCGTTTCTCAGATGCACGCTTCAAACAAAAAAGTCAACTGAAGACGAAGAAGATAGTGATGGGTCCTACGGGCGCGTATTTATAGTCGCGCTTGTAGTGACGTCAGAGGCTGTCGCCGGCCAACACGTTGGCGTTTTTCAAAGTATGCTTCAGACACGGGTCACGACGAGGTGTTCCCCATAGTGTCCCCTCAGAGGACGCAGTTCGAAGTTCCCTTGAAAGGGAACTACAAATCATGTTTGATGTTGATTTGGATACAAGCATATAAAACCATTTATTCACAGAGAACCTTTTTGAAAATAGTGCAGCAATATCTGAACTACAGGCATTAAACTGAAAATACTTAAAAACTGATATGCAGTGCATTTGTAAGGAGTACTATTATAAGCAGAAATCAGATCAAAAACCATATTTATGTTATGGTGAGTGAGAGAGGCACAAAAGAGAGATTCACAATCAACCTTTAATGGAAATTAGAAGCGAATCACTGAATCAATAAAGAACATAAATCCTCTCCGGAAACAGAGATAACAGTCGAACAGAAATCTTCGCTCGTAGACACAGAGCTAAACCTGAAAGTAGCTGAACTAATAACTGGAGCACGTGAAGTTAAAGGTCCCAGTGGAGACTGCAGCGAGAGGCGAAGCCCGCAGAGAGAGGCAGAACCTGATTTTACCAAGTGAGACATGTCCCTGGGACAACATTGTGATTAACCAATCAGATTTGAAGAACCAGTTTATAGATTTTGTGAAGTTTACGCTTACAATCACTATCACTACCAGAGAGAGAGCGTTCTGTAGACTGGATACTGAGAGTTAAGAGCAAGAAAGAGTAAGGGTAAATCTACCCGCTCGAGGTGAGGCTTCCAGACGATTCACACAGAACAAGACTTGACTCAACAGGAGAGGTAAGAGAAGCTTCATCAGCATTGAAAGTTTGGAATAAACTGACAAAGAGACAGAGAAAGAGAAGGTTAGAAATAGTAGGAAGAATCAGGGGGAAAGGGGGAACAGGTGAGAGGATAGAGTGGAGATAAGTGTAAATGGGAACAGCTGGGACTGATGAGGCTAAAGAGATGGTGTAGTGAATGAGTGTGAAGTGAGACCACAAGAGGGAGACAGAGAAAGAAGGAACCCGGATCATGACAATTTACCTTTATTTCAAATTAAATTACAGAAACAATTAATCTGACACTTCTGACTTACACTTTAAATATAAGGCCTCAGGGTGAATAATTATTTCTAAAAGATCATACTGGAAAAAACTTTTAAACATCAAGGTCTATGCTTATTTTAACCACACAGGAAAAATAATTTTTTAATCCTGTATTGAAAACCATCTGTTCAAATCAACTGGAAATGTCTTGATAACCATGATTCACAAAACTGTCCTATATATATCACTATTATATATATATTATATATATATATATCACTATTCCGCCATCTAAAGCAAGACCTCCCAGTGTAATTATTAGTGCTGGTGGAAAGACTAAATCTGTTACTACAATGACAGTGATTCCTGCTGATCCAGCTGTGCCTGCTGCAATAAACCAACGCTTACGTTTAAGAAACCACTCATTTTTGTAGTAACCCCACTCATTTTCCTCTGCTAAGTTTTCAATCTTCTCCACCAGCTCTTTGACCTGATTATGGTTAGGGTCTCTGATGTTGAATGCTTGATATCTGCCACTACTGTTAACCAGTGTCTTTGTCTTATACACACTTTCTCTGATATACTCATCTAATGATGTTCCCTTCAGATGATCAGTGTGAGTGAACAGAATGATGCTGTAACGTACAGCATCTATACCAATGTTGTTCTGGACTCATTTCACAGTTTCCTTCTCTTGATCTGCAAATCACTTATCCAGTCTGATGACCAGCAGAAACACATGAGGACCAGGAGCAGAGATACAGACACACTTCTCTGATTCACTTCAATTCAATTCAATTCAAGTTTGATGTATGTATAGCACTTTTTATTATATAAATCGTTGCAAAGAAATTTTACAGGAAATTAAGTTTCTACAATATTTAGTAGTAACTTATGAGTGGTGACTGTCAATTTATGTACATATGGCAGAAATATACAGAAAAATCAATTAAAGACGTAGTCAACCAAACGACGAACACATTGACAGCAATTATTATATGATGCAATCACACTTTGCTATCCTAGGAACTACCAAAAGTCCAGCGTTTTGTGACCTTAGGGAGCGTGATGGATTGTAGCGTGGTAGAAGGCTCGTTAGGTACGCAGGAGCTAAACCATTTAGGGTCTTATAGGTAAGTAATGATAATTTGTAACTGATACAGAACTTAATAGGTAGCCAGTGCAGAGACTGTAAAATTGGGGTAATATGATCATATTTTCTTGACCTGGTAAGGACTCTAGCTGCTGCATTTTGGACGACCTGTAGCTTGTTTATTGAAGAAGCAGGACAACCACCTAGAAGTGCATTACAATAGTCCAGTCTAGAGGTCATAAATGCATGAACTAGCTTTTCTGCATCAGAAACAGATAACATGTTTCGTAGCTTGGCAATGTTTCTAAGATGGAAGAATGCAGTTTTTGTAACATTGGAAATATGATTTTCAAAAGACAAATTGCTGTCTAATATAACACACAGATTTTTGACTGTAGAGGAAGTAACAGTACATCCATCTAGTTGCAGATTATAATCTACAAGATTCTGTGTAGTGTTTTTTGGTCCAGTAAGCAATATATCTCTCTTATCTGAATTTAATAGGAGAAAATTATTGGTCATCCAATCCATTTTTAACACACTCTGTTAGCTTAGATAATTGGGAAGTTTCATCTGGTCTCATTGAGATATATAGCTGAGTATCATCAGCATAACAGTGGAAGCTTATTCCGTATTTTCTAATAATATTACCAAGGGGCAACATGTATATTGAAAATAGAAGGGGACCTAGGACGGATCCTTGTGGCACTCCATATTTTACTGATGATAAATGAGATGACTCCGCATTTAAATAAACAAAATGGTAGCGATCGGACAGGTAGGATCTAAACCATCTTAGAGCCTGCCCTTGAATACCTGTATAGTTTTGTAATCGATCTATGAGTATGTCATGATCTATGGTGTCGAACGCAGCACTAAGATCAAGTAAAACTAGCAATGAGATGCAGCCTTGATCTGACGCAAGAAGCAGGTCATTTGTAATTTTAACAAGTGCAGTTTCTGTGCTATGGTGAGGCCTGAAACCTGACTGAAATTCTTCATACAGATATTTTATTTTTATTTTTTTGCAGGAAGGAGCACAATTGGGCAGACACAACTTTTTCAAAAATTTTAGACATAAATGGAAGATTTGAAATGGGTCTGTAATTTGCCAGTTCACTAGGATCTATTATTGTCAAAAGACCCGGTACATTGGAGAAAATAAAACTGGCCCTGCACTCAGGGATTCAAATAAAAAGAGTCCTACAACAATCAATAACCAAAAGGAACAACACGTCTGCAACAGGCGACAGGGACTCTTCACAAGAGAGACAGAGGGAAAGCCTCCCGTTGTCCTTGCACTGGAGAACTAGCTGGCTTTTATGGTAGGCGAACTGTCCCAAGAGCAAATCAGCAGAGGTTAAAACTTAGGAGTGTTAATTAACAACAGGTATGGCTACTTAAGAGGTTAATACAACAGGCACACACAAAGATACGTACAACTGTACAAAATGTACAAAAACAACAGTGGTGGACAGTAACAGAGTACTTAAGTACATTTTATATGGGATGAAATTAGACACAAAATGATTAATAGATGCACGCAAAATTATCCATATACTGCATAAAGTTTATACATGTACCTTACTAACCACAAACAAATGCCCTTCAGTTTGATTCAGGACTGATTGTGCAGTGATTTGTACAAATACAGACATGTTTGCAAATAAAAATGTTCTGTTATGAATTAATATATCATAAAATGTTCATGCAATAATGAATCCATGCATATGTGGAGCAGGTGATACGTGTGCATTAATTGACGTCTAGTTCGAGTCGATCTTGTTCGGTTCATTTAAATTTTGAGACTTCATTTTCTCAATTTAAAGCATTTCATGTTTCACACACACACACACACACACACACACACACACACACACACACACACACACACACAACTACGAACGAACAAGGCCCAGTGCAATTCATTAACGTGTATACAATTTGAAAAATTTGCAAATGTGCGTCACTGCACTGAAACAAATGCTTTTCAATTGGTGTCTGCTGAGTTAAGAATTACATTAATGTGCAGCATTTTGTTCAAATAGAGACATTTGTGAATGCAAATCTTATAGTTTGTATTAAATTATCATAATTTGTGCATGTAGGGATTAAAATGTGCATTTGTAGATCAGGCAACGTGCGTGCATTCATCCACGTCTTTTCTGAGTCAGAAGAATTCTATTTGAATTCTATTTGATTCATTTGAATTTTGAGACTTTGGTTCCGCCCTTTTGGCCTTTTGCCCAATCCACACACACACAGCTGAGATCCACATGCAGCTGAGCCAAAGAAAATCAGCAACCACTAGATTGCACTAGCCCCACTCACATGTGCGTATTCTAACTTAACTTGTCTTAAAAAACAGAATAGCTTATATTCATTTTGCCAAACAAGAACTTCGTGACAATAGCCTACCATTTTTTTTCTGTAATTCAATGGCACGTTCCCCTTTAGGGTTTGAACTGATGGTAAAACTAAGGACATTGTTAACTGTCTGAAGCTGGCGATTATGGAAAGGGGAGTTACATATTCGATGAGTGCTTGCAGTATTCGGCCAATCAGAGTGCACTGGGTGAGTTGGCCAATGAGAGCAGACTGTGCTTGTAAGAAGGAGGGACTTCGTAGAAAACAAGGTGTTTGAGAGAGAGGCGGGGCATAGAGGACCTACAATAATGTACAGTATTTGAACAATAATGTGTTTCTGAACATCAAAGCATGTCAACATATTCTGTTACACCAAATACACAAAATAATGATCTTTAAAAAAGCATCATATAACCACTTTAAGCACATAAAAGATTGAGCACTTTTGTACTTTCACTTGAGTAAAATTTAAAAAGGAGTACTTTTACTGGAGTAGTATTTTATTATACGTATCTGTACTTTTACTCAAACACTGCTTCTGTTATGAACATTATTAAATATTTTAATTTGAATGTTGGATTGTAGAGTAGTTAATCGCTAGCATAAATGTGGCTAACGCTAATAATGAGCATTAGAATAAAAGTTTTTGTCCCACTTTATATTAGGTGGCCTTAACTACTATGTACTTACATAAAAATAAGTACAATGTACTTATTGTGTTCATATTGTATTGTAAAACACTTTTGCTGCTATTGAGGTGGGATAGGGGTAAGGTTAGGGAGAGGGTTGGAGGTATGGGTAAGTTTAAGGGTGGGTTAAGGTATAAAGTATGGGTCAACAGTGTAATTATAAATGTAATTACAGAAATTAAATACATATGTAATTACATGTAGTTTTTTTTAAATATAAGTACAATATAAAAACATGTATGTACACAATAAGTGCATTGTACTAAATTATTAATTAAAATGTAAGTACATAGTAGTTAAGGCCACTTTATATAAAGTGGGTCCAAAGTTTTTTTATGAACTATTTAATGCCCCTATTACTTTTATTAGGGTAAAAAAGCAGAAGTAGAAGTTGTGGGACTGTTAGCAGCGTGCTGTATACTTACCCCGGACTTGTGAGCGTCAGCCCGGGAGGATTCCTCTCCGCTCTCTCAGCTGGGCCTGCCTCACCTCCAGGTCACGAATGCAGCTCAAAAGTAGACATATATCCGCCATTAAAGAACATCGGTTTCCAGTCAGATTTTTCATTTGGTCGGGCAAGCTTTGGGACTGGACATATATCTGCTTCTCTCCATGCAGCTGGTAGAATGCCCTTGAAATGAGGAACTGATCAGATGTGCTATAACTGGTGCATGATTCTTGAGAAGCTATCATCAGGGCTACTTGCTTTCCGTGTTTCTAATCTTAGCAGGGCTTTTTTTTTTACGATCCTATACTACACAATTCATGCATTTTTGATGGTTTGGCCAAAGGACAAATCGGGCACATCTTATCACTAGTTCAAGCCTCGGCAAAATAAATAGTTTTTCAATTATAAAACACTAGACAGAAACTTAGACATCATATAAGTGATTTATTTGAGCACAAGAAAATACCATAAGAATAATTTGAGTAAGAGAAATAAGAAAGATTTAACTTTGTATGCACTGATAGCTGTGATTACACAGTAATAGCGAGCTGATTTGCACCCAGACAGATGTTAATCATGCAGATACAAGCACATTCAACATAAAACACACTAACACATATCTGAAAACTGTTGAAAAATGAAAGAAAATGAAGAAAAAGGTGAGCGCTAAGTTCCGCCTCCATCAGATGAAAGGTGCGTCAGACCGCGAGTGCCAGAATTCAAATAAACGATCTTCCACCTTTCTTTCACTTTTTTTTGTGGATCGTCTCATTCTGTTTGTGACACTGTACGCTACAAAACCATGCCGTTTTTTTTACTACCAAGACATAGTTTTCTGAGCGTGAGTTATTCCTTAACGGACACAAACAGTTCGGTCGCTGAAGAACTGAAACGTAAACAAAGGAATTATCATCCATATAACAACGTATGTACTACGTTTTCATTCTTCATGTTTTGATGTGTACTGCTTAAACAAATCTAGCAAATACATTCTTTATAAACTTTCCATTGAAAAACAGCGATCTGTCGTCGATGCTTGAGGCTTAGATCTTTACAATTATATATAGTTTGTCAAGATTAAATTTGTCCCGTTTCATTTAATCTATTCGTAAACATTGAGGACGCGGGCGTCCAGGTGCAGGATAACAGACCAATGAGGTTCTTGATCAGTGTGAAGGAAATTTCATTATAATTGGTATTATTTGCTTTACTTTACTTAAAAGTGTTCTTTAACCCCTTTGAATGCTTCATCAGTATGCTTGAGTTATTTTGATGTGCTGAAAGAACAACAGGGAATGTATGAAATGTGTGTGTGTAGCTGGGTGTGAGACAAAAAATGTTACTTTAGAGACCTCACATCCTAGCTTCTTAGAAAACAATTTGCATTACATACTTAGAAACGCATCAAGGGGACATAGTTCGATTCCTTAAATGGACACACATATTGAGATATTTTTTAAGACATTTTTTCCTTTGTCACATCTGGAGCTGATCTGTATGACTATCATTTCTGACGAGAAACAAATATTTAAAAGGCTTTCTGCCTCTTGCCTACTTGAAAGTGAGATTTGCCACAACAAATCAGTTTCTTTTTTTTCATCAGCCAAATGTTGTGCTGCATGTTAAATTGCTTATTGTGCTTATTGTATAATAACAACATTTATTTGACATGTTTCACTAACAAGAAACTCTTCTAACCACCGGTCGAGAGCTGTAGTCCCAACCACATTTGTTTGCAATGCTTTGCAAACAAATGAAACATTGAATCGTTGAACTAAAATGAATGTTGCTTTTTAATAAATAGCACAATATCATGCTCCCCCACTAAGAGACAAAACACTGCTTTTCTGACCTCTAACGAATCATTTTAATTAACAGACAAATCACATTAAAGAGAAATACTGCACAACAACAATCAAATGGCCAAAACTGCATGTTTATTTGAATGTTCACATTAGATTACTTGACATAACCAATAACAAAATAATGTTCAATTTTTTTTATGCCACTAAGAAAAAAATAAACAGCAACTTCTTGTAGAAGGTGACTGATTTCCTTATTTAAAAACCTGCTGGATGCATCTTCCACTTTCTTAGCCCACCAAGGAAAGAAAATATTCTGCAGATATGACCAGATTTCTTCATATAAATAAAAATCATAATTTAAACAATCAGATAAATTTGAATCGTTACCACTTAAAAGATGAGGTATATCTTTCAGAACTTTGTCAAATATTTCCAAACCATGATTTTTGAAATCATCAAATGTTTTATTTAATGTTGGATTTTTAAATAAATCGGATTCAATTTGATCAAGCTTTTCTTTTGGGGGGGGATTTTTTATTTTTAACCAATATTTCTCAAGATTATATTCTGGTATTTCATTTTCTTTTTCCATTGAAAATTCTTTGTTTTGTACATTTGGAGTAATGTTTTTGTAAATAGTTTCTAATAATTCTTTTTCCACTTTTTCCACTTTTCTTTTTTTTTTTTTGGTTGTCATGTTAGAGATAATTCTATCAATACTTCCCAGTGTTTGGGACTTAAAAGTGTAAGTGCAATCTTTAAGAGGCTTATCGGGTAAACTATTCTCATATGAGCCATTAATGCCCCAGGGTTTATAAAAGCCAATAATCATTTTCATTCCATGCTTTTCATATAATTTCTGTGCTATATCTGTCACGATCGGTGTTACGGAAAACACAGGAGAGAGAACCAATTGCGAGTACGTCTTTAATAAGGGGGTAATCCAAAGAGAATACACAGTCCAGGCATGAGTCGTAACCAAAAACATCCATCCAAACATAAACCAAACGAAGACAAGGCAAGGGCAAGAACTGACGGACATGAATTAATATACAACATTAAACAAGGACTCCGTAACACAGACTCAGACAGACCGGGTATAAATACACAGAAGGATAAAGGGGAAACAGGAGACAGGTGGGGAACAATCAATTAACTAAACAAGGAGGAAGGTGACCAAATAAGGGAACAGGAAGTGATAAGGTGACAGACACCGTGAGAAAGGAGGACATCTAGTGGAAACCCAGGGACACAACCCAGACACTGTGACAGAACCCCCCCTCTACGGAGCGGCTCCCAGACGCTCCACGACAGACACAAAACAGACCAGGAGGGAGGCGGACAGGTGGAGGCTCAGGGGGAGGGACGGAGGGCCAGAAAAGAAAAACATGGGGAACAGGCACCAGAATGAAACACAACACGGAAAGACCAGGAGGGAGGAGGACCGGAGGAGGTTCAGGGGGAGGGACAGAGGGCCAGACTAACAGAAAGGAACAGGGACAGACATTAACACAAAAAAAAAGGAAAAAAACAACATGAAGCCCCCCAGGGCGGAGCAGACGACCACCACACCCTTGTGGTCAAGGCCAGAGTCCTCCAGGGTGGAGCGGAAGACCACCACAACCGTGTAGTCAGGGCAAGCGCCCCCCAGGGCGGAGCAGAAGACCACCATGTCCGTGTGGTCAGAGCAGAAGCCCCCCAGGGCGGAGCAGATGACCACCACGCCCCTGTGGTCGATGCCGGAGTCCAACAGGGCGGAGCAGAAGGCCACCCAGTGACTTGACCTGACTCTGAAAGGTCCACGAGGATCTGACTCGACTCTGGAGGGTCAACTGGAACCTGACTCGACTCTGGAAGGTCAACAGGAACTAGCCCTGACTCTAGACCGGTCTCGGGCACCGCATCGGGAGTGGCCTCGGGCACCGCCTCGGCTTCTGGAACAGCATGCCGGAACGGCATGGGGCACTGCCTCGGCCTCTGGAACGGCATCGGCCTCCGGAACGGCATCGGGAACAGCATCGGCCTCCGGAACGGCATCGGGAACAGCATCGGCCTCCGGAACGGCATAGGGAACAGCATCGGCCTCCGGAACGGCATCAGCATCCACCTCGGCCTCCGGAACCGCATCGGGCACCGCCTCGGCCTCCGGAACCGCATCGGGCACCGCCTCGGCCTCCGGAACCACATCGGGCACCGCCTCGGCCTCCGGAACCGCATCAGGCACCGCCTCGGCCTCCGGAACAGCATTGGGCACCGCCTCGGCCTCCGGGCACCGCCTCGGCCTCCGGAACAGCATCGGGCACCGCCTCGGCCTCCGGAACAGCATCGGGCACCGCCTCGGCCTCCGGAACAGCATCGGGCACCGCCTCGGCCTCCGGAACAGCATCGGGCACCGCCTCGGCCTCCGGAACAGCATCGGGCACCGCCTCGGCCTCCGCAACAGCATCGGGCACCGCCTCGGCCTCCGGAACAGCATCGGGCACCGCCTTGGCCTCCGGAACAGCTTCGGGCACCACCTCGGCCTCCGGAACAGCATCGGCCTCCGGAACGGCATTGGGCACCGTCTCGGCCTCCGGAACAGCATCGGGCACCGCCTCAGCCTCCAGAACAGCATCGGGCACCGCCTCGGGAACGTCCTCTGGGCTTTGAGGAACGGTAGACGCCTGTCTCCTCCTCCTCCGCCCTCTATGATGGCGAGTCGGTGACTCCTTGTCTGGAGACTCAGGCGTTGAGTCGGCCATTTTGTGCTGTGGCTCCAAGCTGGCGGCCATCTTGTACTGTGGCGCTGGGCTGGCGGCCATCTTGTGCTGTGGCTCTGGGCTGGTGGCCATCTTGTGCTGTGGCTCTGGGCTGGCAGCCATCTTGTGCTGTGGCTCTGGACTGGCAGCCATCTTGTGCTGTGGCGCTGGGCTGGCAGCCATCTTGTGCTGTGGCGCTGGGCTGGCGGCCATCTTGTGCTGAGGCGTTGGCTCAGCAGCCATGACGTTGACCGTCTTGGGAATCTCTAGAATCTTGGACAGCGTAGCGAAATAATCCAAGAATGAGTCAGCGGCCTTCTTGGACGTTGGCGCTGAGCTGGCGGCCATCTTGCACCGTGGCGCTGGACTCGCAGCAATCATGGGCAGTGGCGCCACCGTGGCGGACGTGCGCTTCCTCTCCCCTCTCCGTCCGCCATGGTGAGACGGTGGCTCTGATCTATCCCACACGAGACCCGGGTCGAAGGGAGGCCATGGTTGAGAGTGATGCTGGGTCTCCTCTCGACCACTCCCTCCTCGGCGACCTCCCCTGGTCCCCCGGAAAACCACCAGGCGAGTTCCCTCAAAACCGTCTCTCTCCCGCTCTGTGGCTGGGGATGAGACATAGGCAGACATACCGCTGGTTCTTACTGGGACGGAGTCCTTCTGTCACGATCGGTGTTACGGAAAACACAGGAGAGAGAACCAATTGCGAGTACGTCTTTAATAAGGGGGTAATCCAAAGAGAATACACAGTCCAGGCATGAGTCGTAACCAAAAACATCCATCCAAACATAAACCAAACGAAGGCAAGGCAAGGCAAGGCAAGGCAAGGGCAAGAACTGACGGACATGAATTAATATACAACATTAAACAAGGACTCCGTAACACAGACTCAGACAGACCGGGTATAAATACACAGAAGGATAAAGGGGAAACAGGAGACAGGTGGGGAACAATCAATTAACTAAACAAGGAGGAAGGTGACCAAATAAGGGAACAGGAAGTGATAAGGTGACAGACACCGTGAGAAGGGAGGACATCTAGTGGAAACCCAGGGACACAACCCAGACACTGTGACAATATCAATAGCTTGATGCGAGCAAGATGTAAATGTGGGCCTTGCTAAACAGGGACTATTCAAAGAAAATATCAGTGCCTCCTTATACAGACAATCATTTTTATCAAGAATGTCTTTTAGTAGAGCAAATATATCATCTTCACTATGTCTTTTAGTTTTAATGTCTGGATAATACACTTTTGGATATTCGCTATCCAATTTGCCGTCCTTTTTAATAAAAATTATAAAAGCAAACTGATTTGATTGATCAAGTCTTAAATCAATCTTAAGGTTATTTAAAACCTTATAAAAAAAGTCATAATAATATTGATCTAGATAATGTTTTATGATAAACTCAGTTTCTTGAATTAGTTTAATTATATGTTTCGCGGTTACTACTTTATTTTTGTAATCTCCACATCTTCCCATCCAGCCCAAGCACAGATTACGAGGGTCGTCGTCCGGTGAGGTGCGCTGAGGTCCTCCATCACTAAAAAATACAAGACAAAAATAACCATAGGTGTTACTTTTTATTTAAAGTTACACCGAAACATACGGGAAATATATTAAAATACAAACCCAATTCCAAAAAAGTTGGGACACTGTAGAAATTGTGAGTAAAAAAGGAATGGAATGATTTACAAATGTCATTAACTTATATTTTATTCACAATAGAATATAGATAACATATCAAATGTTGAAAGTGAAACATTTTGAATTGTCATGCCAAATATTGGCTCATTTTGGATTTCATGAGAGCTACACATTCCAAAAAAGTTATTAGTAATTTATTAATTTTAATAAAAAAATTTCATGTTTATGTTTTCATGTCTTTTATTTTGTAGTTTAGTTATGGTTCCTGTCTAGTCACGTGATTCCCTTGATCCTCTTGTATTCCTGCCTGGTGTAATGTATGTGTCATGTTCTCATTGGTTGTCTTAGGGGCTTTAAGTCTGGTCACTTCATGCGTTTTTGTCTGATTGGATAGCTATCTGATCCTGGAAAGACCAGGTGTAAATGCCCTCCAAAGCGCTTTCGAGATGCATTTAAATCCGATCACTCAAACCACTTCACGAGGTGGTATGCGACGCATTACAGATGAAACTGGACAAGTGTAAATGCATCTGGTTGTTGAAACCACATATGTTAATTTTACTCCTCCCAAAATATTAAAGTAATAAACGTGTGAGAGTGTTTTATAAGCTATACGGCATGTTATAGTCAGATATGACAGCGCCAATGCAACAAGCATCACCGCGGATAGTTAGCTGAGTATCTATTCAGCAAGCCAACATGCAAACAGCCATGAATTAAACTGAAAGTAAGTCGCAGACGCTCAACACACAATAATCTTCATTTAAAGTAGTGAGGCTAACCTATCTTCCAGTGCTGATGCCGCGCGGTCTCTGATATTGAAATTAGCTGATAATGAATGAAATGCAGCGCCACTGACTATACTCTGCTAAATTTGCATACAGAGCACGAATTAAAGAACGGATTTATACCCATTTTGCAAAGACACATTTATGTGGCCAAGTGTAAATGGAAACGTTTTAACAATTCTGATAGATATCCGATCAGAGAAAATGCATGAAGTGACCAGGTGTAAACAGGCACCTAGTCATGTGTCCTGTCTCTCATTGGTTGGACTGTGTCATGTGACCCTGATTGTTTGGTGTATGCAGTATATAGCCCTCATGTAGCCTTTGTCTCTTGTTGTGTATTGATGTTGTAACCTGCTGTCAGTGAGTCAAGTCTGTTCAATTCAAGTCATTATGTTTGTATTGTGGATTACTTTTGGAATAACACTGCCCTTGGGTTCTTAAATTTGCCGTCCAGTGGACTCTGTTACAATAAATAACCGAATTTACGGTGTAGTTTTGACATAAAATATTTACTTTAACCCTTGTGCAACCTTATGTAGTGATGGCGAAGTGAAGTCTTCTGAACCATGGAAGCTTTCAAAACAATAGTATCCAGAAAAGGTGCATTACTTGAAGCTTTTCAACACATTTAATTCTGTGGCCATCTAGTGGTCATAAAAATGATTAACACCTTCTAAAGTGCTGTGTTCCATTATGCTGCGTTTCCACCGAAATTACCCGGAACAATTTTACCAGGAACTTTTTTCCCCAGGAACTATTTCCCCACCAGACCTGTTGCTTTCTGTGTTTCCACCGCGGTGTAAAGTACCAGGGAGATTAGGCAAATAGTCTGGTGACGTAAGTCAGCGCGCGTTTCTTAATACAAAATGCGCTGATTTTGGACTTGCATTCTCGGTAGTTCGGACTTTGCGCATTCGACCAGGAGTGTGATGTCCGCGACGACTCAAATCCAGTTATTCTGCAAACAGCAGCGTACTTGATAACTTCAGTCAGCTGACCATGGCTACTGCAATTTTCCCCTCTGTATAATACAATAAAACGAAATAGGATATCAAATACCACTGCCTCCTTTCGTTTTCATTTAAACATAATAACAGCTGCAGAAATGTACTTAGTTCAGGGATATGTGTATATATACAGCCATTACAATGAAACGAAATATTACATAAATTTGCCTCTTTTTATTTTCATTTTAACATATAGATAAATTGAATACAGACCAAAGATAACCTGTTAGATTTACCCAAAACGAATTATATTTTATGTTTAACCACTAAAGAGACATCAGAGCCAGCGGCACACATCAGAAGGTCTAGCCGATGTGAGGCTGCTTCTCGGTGGATAGATGATTACTGAGCTCCCGCTGATCACATTTTTAAATTTTTAAATAGGCGCTGTCTTTATAAATAAACCACAGATTTGAGGTTTAATCTACTACATCCTCGCCTGAAACACTTCTAAAAGTACATTTCATGACACAATAACAGTTATATTTTGAAAATTATCCGAATAAATGGTGGTTGAGATCACAATGCTGTGAGAACTCAACCAATCAGCATGTTTAGCGCCCAAGTCCCGCCCCCGAAAGTTCCGGAACTTTGAAAAAGTACCACCTCGCCAGCAGGGCCTTTCTGAGGGGCATTTATTCCCCCAGAACTTTATTTAGTTCCTGGTTCCTGCGGTGGAAACACACTGAGTACCAGGCCAAAGTCCCTAGTTCCTGGGTAAAGTTCCTGCAGTGGAAACGCAGCACTACATATAAATGATTCAGAAAAAATCATTAAGGAAATTGTAACGTCAAATCATTTACAATAAGATTTAATTCATGATTATTTCTAAACATCCACTCATCATCACTGTGTGTCACCTTGATAAATACAATAATCATACAATATTTCTAAAGCATACAGATGTACATATGATATGAATATGCCATTTATCTGCAGTCTATATTTCAAATTTCTTCTGATAATTACAGTATGCTGAAGTCACTGATCGTTTACATTTTCTGTGTTTCTGATCCAATAAAACTATGCATAAATTAAATCATTTCACATGCACTGCATTAATTTCCTCCTCAAACATCACATTCACAAAAAACTGAAGAATCACTGTTTAAAACATAATAAATACATCAAAAACATGATGAAGCAGCATCTAAAGCAGTGTACAGTATACAAAAATTTGTCATCTTAAATGTACTTACAGGTGAATCTGGCCAGTTCTCGGTAGATTAAGGTCAGAGTCTTCTGTTGAAGAACTCTATAATGGAAACAAGGAATCAGAACGAGACATTAGCAGAAACTCTGTGATCTAAACCAATGCAATCAGAGCAGAATATCTCACCATGGTTTTTTTTTTTGTAGTTCCTGGGGCAGGAGCCACCAAGACACCACTTTCTCTTTGATAGAGAGGATCTGTGTGCCGGTCTACAATTATATCTCTTAGATCTGGAGACCTGTCCATCAGATGAACTCCTGCCCCAGAACCTTTTTTGTAATTGAAATAAAGACTTCTTTTCTTAAAGAAGTAACTTTGAAGGATCATGTAAACTGAAAGCTGGTAAATGAATGCTCATTTATAGTCTGCTCAGACCAACCCTTTCGGTGATGACTATGTGAATCATGACACATAAAGCTGTGTATCCCAATTAACGTGTTCCTTCAGGTAATGAACAATGCTAAGAATGCCTGCCAAGAGCGATGATGATCAAATCACAATCCTGATCAGCATCTGCTTTACTCAAAGTCAGTAAACCTGTTCTTCTGAATGCAATGAATTTGCAATGCAAATATTTTATCACTCTTGGCTGTGTGAATGTTTTCTCTGTTTTATCATTTTACAAGTATTATAGAAATGTTGATTTTTAAAATGTTCTTTGAACATCCTGAAACAAGTAGTAACATTAAAAAAAAAAAAAACATTTGACGAAAACTGTACTCAATGCTTTCAGAAATAATGTTCCGTGAACAATTTTCAATGACTAACGTATTGAGAACATTAAAGGCCAGGTAAGTTTGAACAAACATTAATTTCACTGGAAAAACATTTCTTCAGAGAATCTCTCCAGAATGTCAGCTAAAGAATGTTCTCTGTTAGCTGATTCCAATCCAAACTAAAACCGTTCACACTATCCAATGCAGTCATTAATTTGTCATACATGCCAATAAATAAAGTTTTTCTGTGTTTTTGTGTATTGTGTTCTTGTGTTTCTCCAGAGGCCACAGATGTGCTTGAGTGTTTCTGTTTCCTATACAGTGAAACTTACACAAGACACACCTACACCAACTCCTTCACGTGGCCTGATGTTAGTCAAAGAACAATACTTTACTGAGGTCTACATTTATTGCAAAGGGACGGGCTAGCACTGCTTTTCGATGATAATCTGAATTGCTGCTAAAGTCATTTAAGGATTTGAAATGGACAAGCAGAAATCATTTTGTGTGTGTGTGTGTACGTTTTAAATGATGCACTTTCGCCGAGCCCCACCCCCCTTAGTTACTGTTGCTACTTCCGACAAACAAATGGTCAAACACGGCCAGCGCGACAGATTGCCATGACGGGAAGAGGTATACCCGTGCGTGTCACTGACCTTTTTTGGAGTAATACCTCCGCGATATCCCTCCAGATCGAGGCAAAAGGGGTTACAGTATGCCGTGGATGGAAAAAAACGAAATCTGAGAAACCCCATGACCTGTACCTCAAATGCAACCAGCACAGCCTTGTGTACCAGTCATGCTCTTGCACTGCCGGCAGCGTTCTCTTTCAAATGTTATGGTCTATTATTGTCTATTGCGAGTAGCTATTTTTATTATTATCTTGGTGAGTAAATGTTTTAAAAATGATAACTAAATACTAATTGAGTCTTAAATGCATAATGTAGACATATAGGCTAGCCTATATAGGCTAATGTTGGCATTATTCTTTTATTAAATTTCAGCTGCCATGGCGAAGCAAATAAGGCAGTCTTTATCTTAATTAATTTCGTTATTGCCAAATACCCATCTTAATTTAGAATTTATCTTAATTAAAATTTTTAAGAAAGACTCGGTTTTTATTGGTGCGTTGGCCTATTTATAGGCTAAATGAGTCTATACCTAGGGCTATTTAGAGTTCTGAGATGTTACGATGTCACAGAGGACTTATTTTATTTCTTTGTTCAAACTTCCAAGTAGCTTATTACATTAGTCATGTATAAATTATGTTAAAACGTATAAATGACTCATTCTTGGCAAAAGAGCTGTGTGCGTGCGTACATTTGAATAATGTCGGGCTGTAAATGGGTTCGGGCTTTTAAAAAGCTGTCAATAAAAATGTACTTATCGGCCCCGGGCCGAAATCTGTCGGGCCTAACTTTTAAGGCCCGATTACAGCTCTATTGTAGTGTCCGATTTACAAACGCCGTGGGCGCACCGCTTCACCATCTTGCTTGGAGTCAACGTTTGTCGGAACTGCCTCACATAGTAACGGTTGCTATGATGTGTGATTGGACAATGGCTGTTTTTGGGAGGGGCCTGCGAAAGGCTAATCGTGAATGTGATTAGGCCACAACCTTTAAAGGTTAACCGGTGTGTGTGTGTGTGTGTGTGTGTCATATATATATATATGGGTTTTAAACATTTAAAATATAGCATTTAAAAATTATATACACTTAACATTATAACATTTTTAAATTATTATTAATAATAATAATACATATTTTATTTTTATTTTAAAAATGATATAAGAGAAACATAGTAAGAAGACAATTAAAGACTAAAGCAAGGAAATCCAAACTAATTCAATCAGAGCAGAATAACTCACCATCATTAGCCAGATCTGATCCTGGGGCAGGAGACACCCAAGTGAAAGTCTGAAGTTCGACAGTATCGAGGTCAGTCTGGACTTAGAACAGACTGTAGAAATCTTCTTGTTGATGTGTTGAGATGAGTTTTGTCTTCCAGTTGTCTGTAGAAATCTTCTGTTTGATGGTATTACGGTTTGTTTCGTCTTTGAATCGACTGTCGAGACTGTCAGATTAATTGTGGTAGTGCTCCTGCCCCAGAATGTGTTCATTTTTCGTGATTGCTCTTTTATAGTCTGATTAGGCCTGACCCTTCAAGGTGAGGAAGAAACCAGTTCAGTGGATGATGATGACACAAAAAATGCTGTTCATCTCGACTATCAAATATGTAGTCATGTGCCTTCAGGTACTGAATGATGCCAAGAACAGCTGCCAGTAGTGAGAAAGATCCAGTGTCATCATTTCACAACCCAGATCAGCACATACTCTGTCTTTATTCAATGTCCAGTTAACTTCCTTCATATTCAAAACTATATCAGTTCATAACATCCAGTGATTCCATTCATATGTCACCTTACACACCAATAAGTGAACTGTCCTTCTGTGTTTCTCTATTTGTTTTAACTGTAGTGGTTTTCTCATGTTTCTCCAGAGGCCTGATGATGATGAGGATAACACTGTCATAACCTGCTGACATAAGAGACTGGTTTAGGGATTAAAATATTTTTCATCATTTTAACCATGACCAATATAATCATCAGAGAGATTAACTTTAGATCTAGATGAAAGAGTGTTTCCTACTGTTCTGGACTGTGTTTCCCAAAAGCATCGTAAGCTTAAATACATCTGGACCCATCGCCACCAGTGGAAGATCATATAGGATGATCACGATTTCTAACGATAAATATATGACAGGTGTAGGGACAGATTTCTGTGTGTTTGGGGTTAGTGCAGGTTTTCATAAAAGTCTTCCATAAAAGATTATGTCTTTGTGGGGTCCAATTTAAGCGTTAAACTTTTCTTATTTTACGATCTCTGTCCATTCTTTTGGTCCTTAAAAAGTAATAAAAACAAGCTCATATGCACATGATGGTTTTTATACTTTATGGAGACATCGTTAGGCCTATTCAACGTCGTTAGTCCTATTCTAGGGGGGCTGAAGCCACCCCAAAATGTTCCTAAGCCCCCCTAAATGATAATAAGAATAACAGTCAATAACAATTCGATTTATAAATAACCGAATCCATTTTGAAAACTCCGGCCAGGGTAGGCATTTTCAGAAATGCCGGTTGCAGTGTTGTCGTGTGGACAGTATAACCAGGGTTTTTGCCTTGCGACATCAGAGTGTGCGCCGTTATCCGCTGTGTTTGACGTCATATTGTGCGCCGCTGACTGCTTCTAAATGGCCAAGGTGACTTTACAATTTGGGTTATATCGCCGCCTGCTGGTGTGGCATGCTCTTGACAGCGCTTGATAGCATGTTTTTGCATTTTCATGTGGATGGAATTTTTTTTAAACGCAGGAGGAAAAACTTTGGTTATAAAAATACCTGTGTCCGTGTGGACTAGGCCTGAATCTTGCTGTTTTGTTGCCTGCAAACGTCAGCAATGGAGGAGAGACAGATTTCTGACAGATAGGCAACAGCTAGAGAGACTGGGGAAATTCATATCAAACAGTTGCTCCACCAACACTGGTGCCGCTCAGGGATGTGTTCTCTCCCCACTGCTCTTCTCCCACTACACCAACGACTGCACCTCTAAAGACCCCTCTGTCAAGCTCCTGAAGTTTGCAGACAACACTACAGTCATCGGCCTCATTCAGGACGGTGACGAGTCTGCTTACAGACAAGAGGTTGAGCAGCTGGCTGTCTGGTGCAGTCTTAACAACCTGGAGCTTAACACGCTCAAAACAGTGGAGATGATCGTGGACTTCAGGAGAAACCCCCCTGCTCTCCCCCCACTCACCATCATGAACAGCACTGTGACTGCAGTGGAGTCATTCAGATTCCTGGGAACCACTATCTCTCAGGACCTGAAGTGGGACATTCACATTGACTCCATTGTGAAAAAGGCCCAGCAGAGGTTGTACTTCCTTTGACAGCTGAGAAGTTTAACCTGCCACAGGAGCTGCTGAAACAGTTCTAATCAGCCGTCATTGAGTCTGTACTGTGTACTTCAATTACTGTGTGGTTTGGTTCAGACATCAAAAGACTACAGAGAATGGTTCGGACTGCTGAAAGGATTATTGGTGCTCCCCTGCCCACTCTTCAAGAACTGTATACATCCAGAGAGAGGAAAAGGGCTCAGAAAATCACTCTGGATCCCTCACATCCAAGTTACCCCATCTTTGAACTTTTGCCATCTGTCCGGCGCTTCAGAGCCACAAATACCAGAACAGTCAGGCACAAGAACAGTTTCTTCCCCCAGGCAATCTACCTCACGAACAGTTAAATGTTCCCCACTTGTGCAATACAAATGTACAATAGTCAAAGTCACCTTTATTTATATAGCGCTTTAAACAAAATACATTGCGTCAAAGCAACTGAACAACATTCATTAGGAAAACAGTGTGTCAATAATGAAAAATGACAGTTAAAGGCAGTTCATCATTGAATTCAGTTATGTCATCTCTGTTCAATTAAATAGTGTCTGTGCATTTATTTGCAATCAAGTCAACGATATCGCTGTAGATGAAGTGCCCCCAACTAAGCAAGCCAGAGGCGACAGCGGCAAGGAACCGAAACTCCATCGGTGACAGAATGGAGAAAAAAACCTTGGGAGAAACCAGGCTCAGTTGGGGGGCCAGTTCTCCTCTGACCAGACGAAACAAGTAGTTCAATTCCAGGCTGCAGCAAAGTCAGATTGTGCAGAAGAATCATCTGTTTCCTGTGGTCTTGTCCTGGTGCTCCTTTGAGACAAGGTCTTTACAGGGGATCTGTATCTGGGGCTCTAGTTGTCCTGGTCTCCGCTGTCTTTCAGGGATGTAGAGGTCCTTTCTAGGTGCTGATCCAGCATCTGGTCTGGATACGTACTGGATCCGGGTGACTGCAGTGACCCTCTGATCTGGACACAGACTGGATCTGGTGGCTACGGTGACCTCGGAATAAGAGAGAAACAGACAAATATTAGCATAGATGCCATTCTTCTAATGATGTAGCAAGTACATAGGGTGTTATGGGAAGTGTTTCCGGTTCCGGTTTACCTAATTAATGCAGCCTAAAAATCCTTTAATGGATTTGGATAATAAAAGCATATTAGTATGTTATGTGTATGCCAGGTTAAAGAGATGGGTCTTTAATCTAGATTTAAACTGCAAGAGTGTGTCTGCCTCCCGAACAATGTTAGGTAGGTTATTCCAGAGTTTAGGCGCCAAATAGGAAAAGGATCTGCCGCCTGCAGTTGATTTTGATATTCTAGGTATTATCAAATTGCCTGAGTTTTGAGAACGTAGCGGACGTAGAGGATTATAATGTAAAAGGAGCTCATTCAAATACTGAGGTGCTAAACCATTCAGGGCTTTATAGGTAATAAGCAATATTTTAAAATCTATACGATGCTTGATAGGGAGCCAGTGCAGTGTTGACAGGACCGGGCTAATATGGTCATACTTCCTGGTTCTAGTAAGAACTCTTGCTGCTGCATTTTGGACTAGCTGTAGTTTGTTTACTAAGCGTGCAGAACAACCACCCAATAAAGCATTACAATAATCTAACCTTGAGGTCATAAAAGCATGGATTAACATTTCTGCGTTTGACATTGAGAGCATAGGCCGTAATTTAGATATATTTTTGAGATGGAAAAATGCAGTTTTACAAAAGCTAGAAACGTGGCTTTCTAAGGAAAGATTGCGATCAAATAGCACACCTAGGTTCCTAACTGATGACGAAGAATTGACAGAGCAACCATCAAGTCTTAGACAGTGTTCTAGGTTATTACAAGCGGAGTTTTTAGGTCCTATAATTAACACCTCTGTTTTTTCAGATTTTAGCAGTAAGAAATTACTTGTCATCCAGTTTTTTATATCGACTATGCAATCCATTAGTTTTTCAAATATCATCAGCATACTAATGATACTAATATCATCAAATTAGTCTCATCAGCATAACAGTGAAAGCTAACACCATGTTGCCTGATGATATCTCCCAAGGGTAACATATAAAGCGTAAAGAGTAGCGGCCCTAGTACTGAGCCTTGAGGTACTCCATACTGCACTTGTGATCGATAGGATACATCTTCATTCACTGCTACGAACTGATGGCGGTCATATAAGTACGATTTAACCATGCTAATGCACTTCCATTAATGCCAACAAAGTGTTCAAGTCTATGCAAAAGAATGTTGTGGTCAATTGTGTCAAACGCAGCACTAAGATCCAATAAAACTAATAGAGAGATACACCCACGATCAGATGATAAGAGCAGATCATTTGTAACTATAAGGAGAGCTGTCTCAGTACTATGATACGGTCTAAATCCTGACTGGAAATCCTCACATATACTATTTCTCTCTAAGAAGGAATATAATTGTGAGGATACCACCTTTTCTAGTATCTTCGACAGAAAAGGGAGATTCGAGATTGTTCTATAATTAATAACTAGTTCTTTGGGGTCAAGCTGTGGTTTTTTGATGAGAGGCTTAATAACAGCCAATTTGAAGGTTTTGGGGACATATCCTAATGACAATGAGGAATTAATAATAGTCAGAAGAGGATCTATGACTTCTGGAAGCACCTCTTTTAGGAGCTTAGATGGTATAAGGTCTAACATACATGTTGTTGGTTTAGATGATTTAACAAGTTTATACAATTCTTCCTCTCCTATAGTAGAGAATGAGTGGAACTGTTCCTCAGGGGGTCTATAGTGCACTGTCTGATGTGATACTGTAGCTGACGGCTGAATGGTTGCAATTTTATCTCTAATAGTATCGATTTTAGAAGTACAGTAGTTCATAAAGTCATTACTGCTGTGATGTTGGGAAATGTCAACACTTGTTGAGGCTTTATTTTTCGTTAATTAAGCCACTGTATTGAATAAATACCTGGGGTTATGTTTGTTTTCTTCTAAAAGAGAAGAAAAGTAATCGGATCTAGCAGTTTTTAATGCTTTTCCGTAGGATATGTTACTCTCCCGCCAAGCAATACGAAATACCTCTAGTTTTGTTTTCCTCCAGCTGCGCTCCATTTTTCGGGCTGCTCTCTTTAGGGTGCGAGTATGCTCATTATACCATGGTGTCAAACTGTTTTCCTTAACCTTCCTTAAGCGTAAAGGAGCAACTGTATTTAAAGTGCTAGAAAAGAGAGAGTCCATAGTTTCTATTACATCATCAAGTTCTGAGGTTTTGGATATGCTAAGGAATTTGGATACATCAGGAAGATAACTTAAAAAGCAGTCTTTTGTGTTAGAAGTGATGGTTCTTCCATACTTGTAACAAAAAGTAGGATTTACAATTTTGGCTATATGAAGTTTGCACAGAACTAAATAATGATCTGAGATATCATCACTTGGCTGAATAATTTCAACACCATCAACATCAATTCCATGTGACAGTATTAAATCTAGAGTATGATTTCGACAATGAGTAGGTCCTGAAACGTGTTGTCTAACACCAATAGAGTTCAGAATGTCTATAAATGCTGATCCCAATGCATCGTTTTCATTATAAACATGGATATTAAAATCACCAACTATTAAGACTTTATCTGCAGCCAGAACTAACTCGGATGTAAAATCACCAAACTCTTTAATAAAGTCTGTATGGTGCCCTGGTGGCCTGTATACAGTAGCCAGTACAAACATAACAGGGGATTTATCATTAACATTTGTTTCTCTGGATAATGTTATATGAAGCACCATTACTTCAAACGAGTTATACTTGAAGCCTGCTCTCTGAGAGATCCTGAAATCGTTGTTATAAATTGAAGCAACACCTCCACCTTTGCCTTTTAGACGCGGCTCATGTTTATAACAGTAATCTTGGGGGGTGGACTCATTTAAAATAATGTAATCATCAGGTTTTAGCCAGGTTTCTGTCAAACAGAGCACATCTAGATTATGATCAGTGATCAAATTATTTACAAAAAGTGTTTTCGTAGAAAGGGATCTGATATTCAATAAGCCAAGCTTTATCATTTGTTTATCCATATTGCTTCTGTTTTTTATTTGTTGAACCTCAATTAAATTGTTAATCTTAACTTGGTTTGGACGTTTTTTGTTTTTTCTAGTTCAGGGAACAGACACAGTCTCTATAGTGTGATATCTAGGTGAAAGAGTCTCTATGTGCTGAGAATTAACTGACCTCTGTGACGGGAGGCAGCTAGCAGACGGTCGGTTTAGCCAGTCTGTCTGCTTCCTGACCTGGGCCCCAGTTAGTCAAGTATAAACACTAAGACTATTTGCCATATTTCTAGAGAGAAGAGTGGCGCCACCCCAGGAGGGATGAAGACCATCTCTTTTAAACAGGTCAGGTCTGCCCCAAAAGCTCGTCCAATTGTCTATGAAACCTATGTTATTCTGTGGGCAACACTTAGACATCCAGCCATTGAGTGATGACAATCTGCTATGCATCTCATCACCACGGTAAGCAGGGAGGGGACCAGAGCATATTACAGTGTCTGACATCGTGCTTGCAAGTTCACACACCTCTTTAATGTTATTTTTAGTGATCTCCGACTGGCGAAGTCGAACATCATTAGCGCCGGCATGAATAACAATCTTACTGTATTTACGTTTAGCATTAGCCAGCACTTTTAAATTTGCCAAGATGTCAGGCGCTCTGGCTACCGGTAAACATTTGACTATGGTGGCTGGTGTCTCTATATTCACGTTCCGTACAATAGAATCACCAATAACTAGAGCACTTTCATCAGGTTTCTCAGTGGGTGCATCACTGAGTGGGGAGAACCTGTTTAATGTTTTGATCGGAACAGAAGAGCGGTGTTTTGACCCACGACTACGCTGCCTCACCGTCACCCAGTTGCCCTGCTGCTGGGGCTCTGTTTCCGGAACCGAACAATGTACAGGAATCCCTGAGCTAGACGCATCCAAAGCCGTATCTAGAGCCCTAACATTCTTACTGTCCTCAATTAAAGTTTGGATGCGTGTCTCTAATCCTGAAATCTTCTCTGTCAGCCTAACTATTTCCCTGCATTTATCACATGTGAATCCCTCATCTGCGACAGAGATAGATAAACTATACATGTGGCAAGAGGTGCAAGAAACAATGATAGGAGAAGCCATTACTCACCGTGCTTGATGAAACTTCTTACTGCGGTTGTTTGATGAACTTGTGAAAAACTGGAGCGAGAGGAGAAAAGAATACAGCGATAGGTTCGAATGAAAACACTAATGACAAGCTAACGAGTGCTAACGCTTTGCAGGTGTACTGCACTCACGGAAATAAAATAAAAGTGAACGATCGAAGTTGATCTGATAAGATTGATCGATAATATCAGAAATATGGTGTGAATTAAGTTATATTTTACCACTTTTAAAAAACAGAGAGTGATAGTAAGATCCTTATATTTATTTGTTACCCCTGCATCCTAGTACATCCCTGCATCTTACTCAATCCTATTCCATTATCATTTATAGCACAATTGTTTATACACTTATTTATTTGCCTTTTTGTGTTTGTGTGTGTGTGTGTGTGTTGTCGTCTCTGTTTACTGGAAGCTTATGTCACTAAAACAAATTCCTTGTATGCGCAGGCATTTCTGATTCTGATTCTGATTCTGAAATAGGCAACGAAGTCGAAGAAGGCAGGGTTTACTGCAAACTGAGGTATGATGTAAGGTGCTAAACATGATGAGTCAATTCAGCAATGTTTGCCAACTGTTTACAATTTTTAAAAAATGTGAATCTAAAAGAGGTGATGTATCCTGGGGATACAAACATTTGAGAAGCTGTGGGGAGAAGTAGTGAAAGTGTAGGTCTCATTTCTTGGTTTCCTGTTTCTACATTCTTTGTTTAGCTCACAGGCAGCATCTAAAACTGTATATCTGGCTGTAGTGGGAAATCTACTCATCCTCCGATAAAAGTTGATCTACTTCACATATTTACACATGCTGCAGGGGACTTACCTGTTTAAAAGTCTGTTGTTCAGCATTAGCTTTTTAGGTTTACTTGAACTTTTATTAATTAAATGCTTACATATTTTGTAATCCGTCTCTAAATCTTTGTATCTCGGGGTATACGTCACCCTTTATTTTATTATTCCTTTATTTAACCAGGAAATCACATTGAGATATTGCTATCTCTTCTTCCAGTAAGACCTGGTCATGACATCAGCACATAAAGTTTCATACTAAAAGAATCACAGAGACAGTACCACAAACAACACAATCACAATTAATTAATAAAATCAGATCAAGAAAAGCAATTACATGATTCCTTTAAAACGTTATACAAAAGACCTTTAAAATTTCTTGTTTTAATGGCTGATTATTTGTTCTTTCTCAGAATTGACTCTTTTCATCAGGCCTTCACTTACACCTGTCAGGACCTGTTTCAGTCATATACATCACGTTAGTCCAGATTATCCATTTGAAAAGGGTCTCTAGTTTCAGGTAAGAGAGTTAAAGTTAACTCTCTTCTCCATTAGAGACTCCCTCTCATGAAGCCAAAAACATCAAGCAGGAGACAAAGTGAAAGCAAGCTGATTTATTAAACAAATGCAGCTGTGTTTAACAGGTGTTAAGACAGAGAATCAGCAGCCTGACAGTGTCTCGAGTCTCATCATCTCTTTATGGAGATGATTACAGAGAAATACTCAAATTAATCATTTTACATCAAATGAGAAGAGGACAGAAACAGACTAAAACTGACAGATCATGGAGTCTAAGCTAAATGATCCAGAAAAACAAGATAGACTTGCAGAAACAAACATAAAGCATCTGGAGTTCTTTCTAAAAAGTTAAATCGACTCTTTCCAGATGAAAACGGTTTGTGATGGCTTTTATGTCTTTATAAGCGAATGCAACAGCAAAGGTGTTAATATAATCACTGAGCTCCTGATATATAAACTCCTCATATTCTGCATAAACTAAACGACACCACTTATAATAAAAAATATCATATATTTTTTTAGTAATGTCTTCACTAATATTCAAGTTGTTTAGCTGTTTTTTTATTTCATCTGCCTGTCCTTCTCCATAGTTCTTGAATTCATGGTATGTCATTGGTTTACCTGGAAATTTAACTGAAATGACTTTTAAAATGTAGCTCACATCTATCCACGTCATTAAGTTAGATTTAAGCATTTCTTCTTTAAGAAAGTTTTTGATGCTTTTATTTGTGCTTATTCTCTGGTTTTCCTGGAAACTCTTCACTGGAAATTTGGATCTACAGAGTTTTTCATTCAACATTTCTTTTAACTCCAATACTTTTGTTTCAATCAAAGGATCTTTACAACTTCTCACACCCTTCAGCCCTTGAACTATATTCCCTGACGCACCATAAATGTCCTGAAAGGTGATGTAAAGATCTATGTTATATTTATTAATCATTTCTTCAGAGAAATTAGCTAACTTGATCATACAAGGATCACAATGACCTTTTATAAATAAACAGGGGCTTAATTTTGTAAACATGTGTATAGCTTTTATCATACTCTTATTCTTCTTAATATACTGATCTAGAGGTTGTATGCATTGATGTTCAGTATGATGCGTCTCAGAATGTTTTCCATTCAGATAAATGTTTTTTGGCTTAAAGGGTCCGATTAATATAGGATCTCCTTTTATAAGTTCAATCACTGTAAATGCGAACTGATTGTGTAAATCAACCTTTTCATAGATTTTAAAGTGCCTTATAAAATATGACATTTTAGCAGACACAGTTTGATTGACAGGAAAAAATATATGTTTTTTTTCTAAAATATTCAAATGAGGAGGAAAATTCGAATAAATCAGATTAACTACTTTTTCAACATATGTCATCCTGTCTTTCAAATTAATAATGCTGATGATGGCATTTTTATCTCTGTATATCCACCGATCTTCATCTTCATCCTGCAAAACCTCCATCGGTCTGATAAAACATCGAGAGGGAAACCAGATGAATAACTAGTGACTGTAGATTATATTATTCATTTCACACAATTAATAACAGTGTAGTCCTGGCTCTAGCATTTATGTGTTTCACCTTTTATAATCTACTGTTCTGCTGATCACTTTATTTCTTTAATTACGTTTAGTGTTCCAATCACCAGGCTGCAATCTTCATTTATTTGTTAAACAGATTGCGTAAAATGCTCTTATTGACAAAGTCACAAATATACCTTTCACAAAAGACAAAACTCGATATTTTAAGAAATAATTTTTTTTTTTTTTTAGAAACATGGAAAGACGTCTGCATCTGAAGCAGTGCATGCGATCAGAATCTGTTTATTGTGTACATAAATTATTTCTTACCGTCTGAAATCTCGCTGTCTTTTGACCTCAGCTTGCTTTCTTCTGTTCTATAATGAAAAAGGAGAATCAAAACCAATTGTTAGTATATTTTTTAACCTTAATGTAAACCTTAGATAGAGCAGAAATACAGTACTGTATTTAAGTATTTTAAATGTTAAATATTTCTAATATTTCTAAATATTTCTAAAATATTTCACATGCACTACATTTTTGGTTTGTTTGGTTGTGATTAGGCCACACCCTTTAAAGTTTAACCAGTGTGTGTGTGTGTGTGTGTGTGTATATGGGTTTTAAACATTTAAAATATAGCATTTAAAAATCATATACACTTCACATTATAACATTTTTTAATTGAATTTAAAAATGATATAAGAGAAACATAGTAAGAAGACATTTAAAGACCAAAGCAAGGAAATCCAAACTAATTCAATCAGAGCAGAATAACTCACCATCATTAGCCAGATCTGATCCTGGGGCAGGAGACACCCAAGTGAAAGTCTGAAGTTCGACAGTATCGAGGTCAGTCTGGACTTAGAACAGACTGTAGAAATCTTCTTGTTGATGTGTTGAGATGAGTTTTGTCTTCCAGTTGTCTGTAGAAATCTTCTGTTTGATGCTATTACGGTTTGTTTCGTCTTTAAATCGACTGTCGAGACTGTCAGATTAATTGTGGTAGTGCTCCTGCCCCAGAATGTGTTCATTTTTCGTGATTGCTCTTTTATAGTCTGATTAAGCCTGACCCTTCAAGGTGAGGAATTTCTGAAACCAGTTCAGTGGATGATGATGACACAAAAAATGCTGTTCATCTCGACTATCAAATATGTAGTCATGTGCCTTCAGGTACTGAATGATGCCAAGAACAGCTGCCCGTCCAGTTAACTTGCTTCATATCCAAAGCTAAAGCTCATGTTTTCTCATGTTTCTCCAGAGGCCTCAAGAGAAGCTGAGAGTTTCTGTTTTCTATAAAGTGAAACTTACACACAACACACCTGTTACTCTGAACATATTTTACTGATGATGATGTAAAGAATCTGTGCTGATCATCAGGTTTGATCTGTTATAAAGAAATCATGAACTCATTCATGTGATGCTGATATCAGTCGATGAAAACATAGTTTTCTCTAATATGTTTTATAATAAATCTGCCAATGGGGATACAAAATATTATCTTCATTCAATTTCAAGGGAAACAAGATCACTTTTCTGACCCCAGTGGCCTTTTTTCTTGCTTTAAACATCAAATAATTTTGGTATTTTTTCTCAGAACATGATTTAATGTTAATCTACATGAGCAAACCTGCAGCAGTTGTGTTGTACTGTATGTGTTGCTCAAGACTCTGCTTGAATAATGTGTTTCTGTTTCCTATAAAATGAAATTCTTGCGTGCCACTCCTGTTCCTCTAAACATGTTCGGCTTATGATGATGGAGAGAATCTGTGGCATTTTTTGCTATTTTAACCAATCAAAAGACAGACTGCTGTGAGCATGTTTTTATAGGGACTTCAGAGTTACAGTGACTCTCTCTCGAGAGAAAGTGCACAATACTTTTAGATAAACTACTAGACCAAAGAATCAAACCCCGTCACCACTTGTGTGTTTGTGTTTTGATGAAACCTGATTCTTTCCATCATCATCATCATCATCATCATATGTGAAATATGTTTAGGAGAATCAGGGTGTTGCTTTACATGAAACAGAAACACATCAACCTGTGACCGCTTGACAAACACACATTCCTCTCCAACTCTGAACATATCTGACTGATGAAGATGATGATGAGGATAACACTATCATAACCTGCTGACATAAGAGACTGGTTTAGGGATTAAAGTCTTTTTCATCATTTTAACCATGACCAATATAATCGTCAGAGAAATTAACTTTAAATCTAGATTAAAGAGTGTTTCCTACCGTTCTGGACTGTGTTTCCCAAAAGCATCATAAGCTTAAATACATCTGGACCCATCGCCACCAGTGGAAGATCATGTATTATACTTGTTATAGAGTGCACTATCACCATATAGTTACAGAGCATACAGTACAAGGATGCACACAATATTTCTAAATTTCAGTCCAATTTTTGTATGCTCTACTTCAGTAGATCCCAGCAGTGTTCGGTCACCACACTTTTACTTCAGAGAGGGACACTGGCTTTGTTATAAAGTGCACTATCACCATATAGTTAAAGAGCATACAGTACACCATACTATCAGGGACACTGGCTTTGGGGTTGGCTCAATGTGGTCCACTCCAAACATCAGAACTGACGAGGTCCTCGACAAGAAAAGATCTTACAAAGAAAAGATGTCCAATTCTCCAGAATTCTCAACATTCCAGAAAAGTTGGGTCAGAGGCAAAAAAGTGAAGGTCACCATTCGTAATACTGTGGAGAGATTCTGGGAATCCAGAGAAATCTCAGTCTGTGTAGGGCAAAGCAGGACACCTCAGGTGAATGTGTGTGACCTATTAGTCCTCAGAATGCATTGCATAAGAAATCATCATGCTGCGGGGGTTAAATAGAGTCACTTCAGCCTCTGTTACTCTGGGAGAAAGATATACATTATTCCCATGCCTTGATGCTGCGGGGTTATCTGGGACAGAGCTCGTCTCATGTGGTCGAGGAGATGGTGGAAATGTGTGCTGTGCTCAGATGAGTCCATGGGATTTCACGTTCTCAGTCCCAAAGGCCAAAGGAAGCATCCAGACTTTCATCAGCAACAAGATGCAAAAGCAAACATCTGTCATGGTATGGGGATGCAGCAGATGGGTGACTAGCATATATGTGAATGTACTGTTGACATGGAGGCATATATTGGGATACAGAGACATATACTGCCATCAGGATGATGTCTTTCATGGGAAGCCCATGGTTATCAGATAAAGACAATGCCAGCTTTCATTCTGCATGTGCTACAACAGCGTGGTTTCGTAGACACATGGATTAACTTACACACCAATAAACGAGCCGACCTTCTGTGTGTTTAAACTGTACTGGTGTTCTCATGTTTCTCAAGAGGCCACAGATATGCAGAACATTTCTGTTTCCTATAAAGTGAAACGTACACATGACACACCTGTTACTCTGAACAACATGCTCCAAAGGTTTGATTGTCAATGTATCTGCACACCCTGTTTGCACAGACAGGATTCCTCATCAACACGTACACACACGCTGTGATGACGGAGCGAGAATGGCAGATAAACATCAACAACCTGATCTTCCTTCCTGGCACTGTAGCACTCAAATCCTGATCTGATACTTGTATATTCGTAATGTTTAATGCACCATTCAAGTACATTGAAGTTATTAAAATCAATGTATACAGAGTTGTGCAGAGAGCAAAAGTAATATATATGTATGTATGTGTGAGTGTGTGGCGGTATACATTTGACACACTTTCTATGTATATATATATATATATATATATATATATATATATATATATATATATATATATATATATATATATATATATATATATATATATAAAACTGAGATATGGTTAGAAAGCATGACGCCTGTGTTGTCAGAATGCCAGTTTGTCAGTCAAAACCGAAGCAAGATGCAACACATAGCAATACATTATAACTTTAAATAAAAACGTAGATAGAGTCGATCAACACCCCAAAGCTTGACTGCAATTATTACCTCTTTTTATACCTCTTTTTATTACAAAATATTAGGGATGTCCCAATCAGGTTTTCTTGAATCATTGAATATTGAGTATCTGTCAACCCGACAGCCAGAAGGTGCACAGTAATGTGCTCATGCTTATAATGGGGAGGTAGGGAGGGTTTCATTAGAAATTTCATAATCTAATCTGTAAAACTGTGAATTTTAATATATAATATTTTCTAAGGCCATGTCATGTGTGTTTTTAGAGAAGGCTAATCAGATTGATTTATGGCACTTGTCATCTCTGTAAGATGTCTCCTGTGCGTTGGCTTTGAAAACTCCCAGTTTCATGGTTCTATTGTTCTCACCAAACGAGTCTTTCACACCTCCGCCAGGTATGACACATTATCCGAATTATTCTTTTATCATTATTCTTTTGCTTCTATTACACCTTTATCAGCATTTGTTGTGGTATTTTCAAGCTTTACAATCCACTAAACTGCTATCTCACTTCAGTCTCAGTATGCATTTAGCCCTTATTTATCAAAAATCTTACTATAAAAATACAACAAAACATTTTCTTACGACATTACGTGAATTATTGTGACAGAAATGCATTATGTAGAAGAAATGCACCTGCTATTAGTAGCATTAGAGCTAAAGTTAGCATCAAGCTACATCAGACAATTTATTTAATGATTAGTACACTTTACTCAAAACTCACTTTAAACCCCGATCGAGTGTTTATAATAACTTCATTTAGCGTTCAGGGGTGGAATTTGGTCGTTTACTGTTGTAAAAATATGCTATTTATAGCCTTTTACATCGCTGCACAAATTAGCATTTCCGATGTACATTTTTGATATGTTTTATAAAAACGCCCCAGATCTCAAGAAAATCTCATACCAAGCTCTACTATTGTAATCGCGGGTTTATTATTCGGATATTTGGTTTGTACAGAGGTGTATTACTGTTGTTTTGGTCAGATAACTACCAGGAAGTGTACAGGAAGCATGTGACCCGATGTGGCGGTGTCCGGTTATGACACTCTAAGATTGACATGGCGAAGGACCAATCAGAGTCTGCCTGACACGGTATCAGTACTGAGGAGCAAACACACAGAGACATCGCTGGGAGAGGCTATTTATCATCAGATCGCGTAAAATGAATAGAAATGACGATTCTGTCTGAAGAAATATGGAGTAAACATCAGTAAATATATCCATATATCTCTGCAGATATGCATCTTTGGTCTATAAATCCTTATTGATGCTGTTCATTGAGTTTATGTGAACACAAATAAACCGCTGCTGACGTGACGGAATATGAATGAGTGGTGAATTTCTATAGAGGGTTTTCACGGACGCGTCATCAATCCGGAAGTCGGCAATGTGGGAGGCACTGAACATAAACAATGCCACTGAATGGACTCACAAATTAGGCTGATTATTGCTGCTTAAAAAAAAAGGTCGAGTTTTGGTCTGTACTAATCGGTCGCATAGGTTAAACACATTTCGAGTCCTGTCAAAAGTTAAAGAGAAGAGAGCAAAAAAAGTGATTAAAGAAGGCATTTGTGCTTGGGAACTAATGTAGTCGGAGATGTGTTCTCTGGAATCCTCTCAAACAGTGGCCTTCTACGTTCTGATTGGTTGCCGCTGAACCGCGTCAAAGCTCATTACCATAAAGTTGCCCTGATTTCAACTCTCCTCGACGCTCTCGATGGCCAAGTCTCGCTGCTGCTCGCCGCCAGCTCACATTGAAAATGAATGACTTTCATTTTCAAGATGGCCACTTTGACGCTCTCGACGGTTGAGGTGTGAATGCACAGTAATGGTTTAAAGATCTACAGCAAAATATAGAGAGCTTTGGTGATAACTAAGTGGATATTTCATTACAGCAATATTAATTTCTTGCTAGAAATAATATAAAAAGTGGAAAACGTTGATCAAAAACATACGTTTACACACAGACTGAAAACTGACCGCAACTTTCTGGTGCCAGCTTTATTTTTTGGCTTAACTGTCACAGAAAGCAAAGCACAGGATTGTGGGATATCAGAGGCAGCGAAGGATACATCTACGCTGCCTTTAAAAACCGCCCCGGTTATGTCATCTCAGGAGACAGGAAGTGAAGCTTACATTGAATTTGGACGTGGCTTGATGCCTTCCTACCATTTTTCAGGTTTCGGACACAGCCATTCAGTCATCGAGCAAGTGAAGAAAACACAGGCATTTTAGCGATGACTCATCTGAACCCCTCTGATTGGTCATTCCATTTATAAGCTCAACAGCATTGTGTGTGATTGGTTATGTTACGTCCCCCTCTGTGTCTAGGGGTGACAAGGGGAGTAACATATGCTATTTAAGAAAAATTAACAATTGTGTCGTTGAACCTGCAAACAAAATAGTGAGAGAGAGTTGACTATCTGTAATCCCAGCACTCACACTCATGGAAACTCTTCAAGATTTTATTTACAATGTAAAGTCTTTGTACAGCTTTAAAGGGTAAGGGGAAATTAGAGGTTTAACAATATGGATAATTCAAAAAGAAAGAATAAGACGCTTGTAGCTTCAGGAGGGGGTTAAGGCCAAAATAACAAACAAAAAAGGGGATGCTAACTGAAACAAAGTAATCTAACTTACCTAGCAAAGAAAACATCAAAATCAACAACATGTCTCTTCCCTGACTTCCTCACTGTTCCACAAAACCAGGAGAAAAGCATACATTGATAAAATAAAAGTGGCACCCACCTCCTTACTGCGTCTGCAGGCAGAAGAAAAAAAGAAAAACAAATTTCTAATCACTACAGCCAGTACAACAGGCTGTCTTGAAGATACACTACAGGCCCTGATCACACAATAGCAATCAAATACAACAGGCTTTCTTAAAGCAGCACCACTGCTTAAACCACCAACTGGGAAAACAGACCAGCCAAACTCTCTCTGGTGTTGTGTCCGTTCCCTCGGTTTAAATACAAGCTCCTCTCCACAGCTCTGACGAGGAACAGGTGACATCAATTAGGTCTTCTGTGAGAGGACAGGGAGGAACAGAGGAAAACCAGCAAAAACTACAACTCCCAACAGGATGTCAGGCATCAATGAAGCACAGTTACATATGGAGTTAACGCACAGTATTACCAGCAACAATGACATACGTTTTAGGATGTAACACCCCCACCCATAAATTTACAGATTACCACCGTAATTTGTAATAATTCAACAAAACATGTACTCACGTACAAAGGGGCAAAGTATCCACAGGTCAACTGTCTGCACTATTGGTTCTGGACAGTGCATCTGCAATGACATTTTCTGAACCCTTTTTATGACGAATATCCAAATTGTACTCTTGTACAATGAGGGACCAGCGCATCAGGCGTTGATTAGAGTTACACATTCGAGATAAGAAGGTCAGGGGATTGTGGTCAGTATAAACTAACACGGGTACAACTACCTCTAACATAAACTTCAAAATGTTGCAAAGCCATGAGGAGAGCTAAAGTCTCTTTCTCTATGGTGCTGTAATTCTGCTGACATTTGGAAAGTTTTCTAGAAAAATAACATACTGGGTGGTCCACTCCAAAAGCATCTTCTTGCAGGAGAACTGCTCCTACTCCAGTTGCACTGGCATCTATTTGCAGCTGGAAAGGCCGGGTGAAGTCTGGGGCAGCAAGCACAGGGGCATTACACATAATGTCCTTTGCAGCAGCAAAAGCGTTGGCACACTCTTCACTCCGTAGGAATTTCTTAAAGGGACTCAGAAGGTTAGTTAATGGAGAGACTACGGTGGCAAAATTCTCACAAAATCCTCTGTAGTATCCTACCACCCCCAAAAATCTACGCAACTCTCATTTATTTATGGGGACTGGAAAGTCCAGGGTGGCCAACACTTTAGCCTCCACCGGGCAAACTTGACCATGGCCAACTTTCTTACCCAAGTATGTAACGATGGCTTTTGCAAAGTCACATTTCGCCAGATTCAACGTCAACGAAGCTTCAGCCAAACGACTAAAAACCTCAGTAAGTGTGTCTAGATGGTTTTCCCATGTATCTGAAAAGATCACTACATCATCCAGATAAGCTTCACAGTTGGCTACTCCAGATAACACTCTGTGCATCAGACGCTGGAAGGTGGCTGGTGTGTTTCGCATCCCGAAGGCCATTACAGAATATTGCAGGAAGTTATCTGGAGTCACGAAAGCAGATATCTCTGAGGCCCGGTCTGTTAGTGGCACTTGCCAATAGCCCTTTATAGTAAGTCAAGTTTAGTGATGTAGCGGGCTGCACCAATTCGGTCCACACAATCCTCCATCCGAGGTAATGGGAAAGAGTCTGGTTTAGTAAGACTATTAACCTTGCGATAGTCTGTACAGAATCTATACGTAGTGTCAGACTTCAGTACCAGCAAACAGGGTGAGCTCCAGGGGCTTTGACTAGGTTGGACGAAACCATGCTGCAACAAGTATAGCACTTCCTCTCTCATTATCTCACGTTTTCGGTGTTTAACCCGATAAGGGTGCTGTTTGACAGGAGGGGAGTTTCCAACATTAATGTCCTGACAAATGACAGTAGTTTGACTGGGAACATCTGAGAACAGCATAGGGAACCTACTAATTAGACACACAATATCTTCACGTTGACCTGTAGAGAGGTGAGCAAGATAGGTCTCTAGACCATTTAAAATGGCTGAGTTTTCGAGGCGTTCACAGGACACGTTCTCAATGCCCATACCTAAACCATCCTGCGCAGGGGAGTATACAGGTAAACAAGCAGCAGCAATAACAGGGGTAACACTGGAATCATGAGAAGTATTTGACTTCGCTAATGTAACATATGCTTTCAGCATGTTTATATGACATACCCTAGTCTTTCTCTTACGATCAGGCGTATTAATAACATAGTCTGTTTCACTCGGTATCTCTTTAATAGAGTATGGACCAGCAAATCTAGCCTGCAAAGGAGAGTTCTGAATAGGGAGCAACACTAATACAGAGTCCCCTGGCTGGAAGCTGCGGCTTAGACTTTTGCGGTCAAAATGGTCTTCATTTTAGCCTGGGCAGTTAACAAGTGACTTTTAGCAAAATCGCGTGAAGTTTCTCACGAAAACGGCTGGCATAATCCAACACAGACACAGGGCTTTGATTTGCAGACAGTAATTGTTCCTGCAGCAGTTTAAGAGGACCCCTCACAGTATGGCCGAACACCAGTTCTGCTGGACTGAACCCAGTTGACTCCTGTTTTGCTTCTCTGGCGGCAAACATCAGCAAGGGTAAGCCTTCAACCCATTCTTTCCCAGACTCTAAACAATATGCACGCAACATTGACTTAAGAGTCTGGTGAAAGCGTTCCACAGCACCTTGACTCTGTGGGTGATATGCGCTTGACAGCACATGACTAACACCTAACTCTTTTGCAACCTGCGCAAACAACTTTGAAGTGAAGTTAGTCCCTTGGTCCGTCTGGATGACTCTTGGTAACCCAAAAGTAGAAAGAAACTTAACTAGTTCTTTGACTACAGTTTTAGCTTTTAAAGTATGTAGAGGGATAGCCTCGGGAAAGCGAGTCGCAGCACACATTATAGTCAAGATATACTGGTGTCCAGATTTGGACCTGGGCAAAGGGCCAACACAATCAATTACTAACCTTTCAAATGGTTCCCCCATTGCTGGTATTGGATGTAAGGGGGCTGGGGGCACTTTCTGATTGGGTTTACCAGATAATTGACATGTGTGACACGCTTTACAAAATCGGGACACACTAGACTTAATTCCAGGCCAATAGAAATACTTCGTGAGACGGTGATAAGTTTTTGCAATCCCTAAATGACCTGCAAGAACATGCTCATGTGACAGCTTTAGGACTTGCGAGTGGTAAGCAAAGGGCAACACTATTTGACAGCTAGCGAGAGCATCATCAGCTAGTCTAGGGTTCCATTTCCGCATCAAAACCTTATTGTCCCAATAATACTCCACCCCAGCCATCAGCAGCTTCTATGCAATGTTTAAGGGTTGGATCAAAGCGTTGCATAGTAATGAGCTGCTCCCTACCAGTCTTCAGGAATGGCAACTCTGCAGGAGGAGTCTCTTCATCACTAGGAACATCTAGCTTAGTTTCAATCTCAAGCTTACACTCTGCAGGTTCAAACGATGGTGCAATAAAGGAATCAGAGAGATCAATGACGTCAGAAAATTTTCTGACTTGTGCACGAGTAACAGCACAATCTGGAAATACAGTGGAAAAACTTGTAGGTAAATTCACCCAACTAAACAAGTCAGGTTTTTCTATCATAATTGGGGATGAAAACACTTTACTACCTGCCAGATCATTCCCTAGAATTAGGTCTACACCGTTCACTGGCAATTCAGAGCGCACACCAATCTTAACAGGTCCTGAAACTAGCTCAGATGACAAACAGACACCATGTAGCGGTACTTTTACACAACCCAGTTCAACACCTCTAACCAGGATGCTTGTGCCTGTATAAGACTCAGATGAAAAAGGCAGTACACTATCCAGTATAAGGGACTGACAAGCCCCAGTGTCACGTAGAATCGAGACCGGGTATGCAGGGGAATCAGGGGAGAGCGAAACGGTTCATCTTAACATAAACGGTTCGTAACCAGAGATGTGTGATGGCATAGAATTCTCAACAGCTGCAGCAGAGTGAATGAAAGCAACACTTTTAGTCTTTGTGCCCATTTTCTGCTTCCACGCTTTACAGTCCACTATTTTATGGCCAGGGTCGAGACAATAAAAGCATACACGCTTATCTCCAACACGGTTCAAGACGTAGCAGTAAGGAGGTGGGTGCCACTTTTATTTTATCAATGTATGCTTTTCTCCTGGTTTTTTGGAACAGTGAGGAAGTCAGGGAAGAGACATGTTGTTGATTTTGATGTTTTCTTTGCTAGGTAAGTTAGATTACTTTGTTTCAGTTAGCATCCCCTTTTTTGTTTGTTATTTTGGCCTTAACCCCCTCCTGAAGCTACAAGCGTCTTATTCTTTCTTTTTGAATTATCCATATTGTTAAACCTCTAATTTCCCCTTACCCTTTAAAGCTGTACAAAGACTTTACATTGTAAATAAAATCTTGAAGAGTTTCCATGAGTGTGAGTGCTGGGATTACAGATAGTCAACTCTCTCTCACTATTTTGTTTGCAGGTTCAACGACACAATTGTTAATTTTTCTTAAATAGCATATGTTACTCCCCTTGTCACCCCTAGACACAGAGGGGGACGTAACATATTTGGGGGCTCGTCTTAAACTTTTTTTTTCAAAGTGATTATTTCTTACTCTACTTTGCTTGACTGTTTCCGTTTTTGGGCGATAGGGAAGAGACCTCTTGGAGGGTGAGTATGGAGTTCAATTTAACAGTGTTTACTTTAGCTCCTACTATTGAAGTCTATAACAAATGCAGAAAGCAGGACTTGCTGATGATAGCAGATTTTTTTAGTATCACTGTTCCAAGAGAAGCTGCTAAACGGGTGATTAAAGATAAGCTTTACATGGAGCTAGTTACTGCTGGTATTCTGCTAAGCGATTCTGAAGACATGGAGGAAAATACTGAGACCGCAGATGTAGGTTCTTTTGCTGGTCTGCCTCCCAGTATTGATCCTACCAGTCCACGCTTTGACCCTGTGCTTGCGCTTAAGTTTAAAGAATTAGATCTTGCCTTAAAGAAGCAGGAACAAGAGCTTCAGGTAGTCAATCTTCGTACATTAGAGGTACAGGCTAACAGAGATATTAAATTGCGTTCCCTGGATATAGAGGCAGAGACTTTACAGCAAAAACTACAACTCCCAACAGGATGTCAGGCATCAATGAAGCACAGTTACATATGGAGTTAACACACAGTATTACCAGCAACAATGACATGCGTCTTAGGATGTAACACCCCCACCCATAAATTTACAGATTACCACCGTAATTTGTAATAAATCAACAACATGTCTCTTCCCTGACTTCCTCACTGTTCCACAAAACCAGGAGAAAAGCATACATTGATAAAATAAAAGTGGCACCCACCTCCTTACTGCGTCTGCAGGCAGAAGAAAAAAAGAAAAACAAATTTCTAATCACTACAGCCAGTACAACAGGCTGTCTTGAAGATACACTACAGGCCCTGATCACACAATAGCAATCAAATACAACAGGCTTTCTTAAAGCAGCACCACTGCTTAAACCACCAACTGGGAAAACAGACCAGCCAAACTCTCAGGGAGGAACAGAGGAAAACCAGCAAAAACTACAACTCCCAACAGGATGTCAGGCATCAATGAGCACAGTTACATATGGAGTTAACACACAGTATTACCAGCAACAATGACATACGTCTTAGGATGTAACAGTTATAATGCGCAGTCCTGTAAGAACACGTCTGTTTCTGGCTCAGCACCAGCCAGCAAATGCAGATCTGAATTTAGCAGCTGGTCATATGACGCACTGGACGTCATAATCATGCTGGTGTGATTCTATTAAATATAGAACATATTAATAGGCTATTTCTGTCTTCTGGAAGCTGCATTCAAAATCCACTTGGCTCAAAAATCTGAGAGGGGTTCACTGTGAATGAACATGACGCCTCTGCTTGTGTAAACATCTAACAATAAAGCTCATTCTGGTTCTGACTCTGATCTCATAGGTATCCTATCTGTTCTAGCCTACTTCGAGAGGTCAGAACTGTTCCTGTCTGCTTATTTCACTCCTCCCTCATTGCAACTGCCTTCCTTTCAAACGAGGCTAGGCGTGTCTTAAACGAGCCTAATGACATCAAAGAACCGCATTACAAAACAAGTCTGCTATAAAAATGCTCTCATGGAACATTGATGTCTAAACACCGGTCGGTCTGCGCAGCGCCGCTTCAAGCCCAACACACCTGACGTTTGCAGAAGACAACTGAAGCAGACGGAGGATTTGAAGGTTAGAGATTGTAATCGATTTTCCACACCCATTACACAACTTAACAGACTTTAAGTCTAGGAATTTAAACGAAGAATACCTTCGACTGAGAGCTCAATTGGTTAACTAGCTCGATCGCTTTCGGAAACTTTACTCCAGAATGAGTCAGCTGACAGAAAGGGAACAAGGGCAAAATACAGATGAAGGAAAATCTGCTTCTGGGAAAGATCTCTCTGATGACCAAGATAAAGAGTCGCAATCTGACGCCAGCAGCAGCAGATGTGAAGATCAAACTGAACCATGTTCTGGAGATCTCTCCAAAGATATGCAAGACGTAAAAGGAAGACATTGTGAATATTAAGGAAATAAACGAAGAACAACGGAAAATAATCTCAGAGCTGGAAGATAAAGTAAATGAAGTAATCAAAAAGCAAGAGAAAATAATCTCAGAGCTGGAAGAAAAAGTAAATGAAATCAAAAATAAAGAGAAAAGAATCGCAGAGTTGGAAAAAACTGAATGTAATCTATGGCTTTACGTTCTACCAGAACAAAAAGGAGAGGATGTCAGGAAGCGTGTGATTGATATCCTCGGAGCTCTTGTACCGGAGGCTGCAGGTAACTTAACTCATCATATTGGCATCATTCAACGCGTCGGAAAGAGAAGCGAAGACAGAGATCGACCCGTCATCATCAAGTTTTCAGATAAATCAACCAAGGAGCTTCTGTGGAATACTGCTAATCGATCTGAAGATTTTTGTTCCAGTAATTTATGGTTCGGAGAAGATCTAACAGCGAAAGACAAGAAAAAGCGGAACAAGCTTTGGCCTCAAGTTGAGGCTGCACGCAAAGAAGGGAAAAGTGCATATTTTGTTGGTGCCAAAGCAATAATCGACGGCAAAGAAATCAGTGAATAGACTAATTGATGCTGATGTAAGTTTATTGATATTAAAAATGGATGACAGCATATCCTTTGATTCCATGGTAAAATGCAACTATAAGTTGATCAAAAAATGACTCTAGTACTCGTTATGTTGATTTGTGTATGCTGGATTGTGTTTTATTTTTTAGGTTCATGATTTCTTTCTCTTATATACGTCCAGTTGAATAATGTCATGTAACATCATGTTATTATATACAAGTTAATACCTTAAATTGTATTCTTTGGTAAGTGAAAAGCACTTGGTTTTAATAGTTTTTCAAGACAATGTCTTATTTCGATCAATGAGAATGTTATTCGCTACTTGTTGAGGACAAATTAGGTTTATGGTCTTTAGCATTTCTTAATAGATATCAGGCTGAATTGTGTTTTTTTTTTTTTTTTTTTGCAGGAATCTCATGCAGTAATGTCTGATTTTGCTTTTGGGAAAAATCTACAGGGTAATGATAAATTATTGGCATATGGAAGTAAAAATTCAGCAGAGAGGGAATTTCTAAAAGGAAATTAAACGGAAAAAAAGTATAGCTCACTCTTCTTGAACTGGTTTATTTTGGATGTTAAATAAGAAAATAATGTTTTAATTTTGGGGACCTTTTTTGGTGACAGACATAATTTACAAAACATGTTAGGCCTATTACGAAATGTTAAAGAATTATGAAATTTAAATAAATAAATAAATAAAAATACACTCTAGTGCCCTGTTGATTTTATGTGGTGATTGAAACACCATTAGTTTCAACTACTGGAAATCAAACAATTGACTTCTTGATGATATTCAATTTAAGGGTTAAACTTATAAAGAGAAAATATCAGGTTTATATGGTACAAATTGGGAAATTATGAAATATTAAATTAGAAAGTGTGCAATTATAAGAAGAAAATAGCCAAAGACAAGAGATATTGAAAATATGCTTTATATAATATTTATTTATGATCGACAAGCAGAAAGTGAGAAAGAATTTGAAATTGAAAATAGAAGAAATATATGAATATAAATTAGGGCTGTGCGATTAATCGAAATCGAAATAAAATCACGATTTGAGTGTGCGCGATTTCTAAATCGCTTTATAGCCCGATTTCCTGCGGCCCTGACCTCCCGCAGTATGTTTTCTGAACCAATCAGGATGCAGCAAGAGGAGACACGTAGTAAGGCAGCATATCTGAGCCTTATACAGTCTGATCTGAGCACGCGCATCTGGTTTTGTTAACAGAGCAAAGGAAATCTGCGTGATGCGCGGGTTGATCCAAAATGAGCAGGTGCCTGCGGTTATGAGTCATCCAAAAATATTTGTAATGATATTCGGATCGCGGTCGGTCGGGTCCTTTGAAATAAAAAGGCCATTTAAACCTTTGTCATTTATATAGCTAATACTATACACATTTTTGAAATACATAGGCCTACACTTTATTGGCTGAATAACTGGTGAAGATGACGCACGAGCTCAGTCTGCACGTAGAGATGGAGGCGGTAAAGAAGACTGCATGGGGAGCAACAGCGCTGTTTTTGGTAAAAGATGATTTTGACGACTTCATTAAGTTGTGTTTTATAGAAAACTATTTTTAAAAGATTTTCGTTTTGTATAAATTCTATCTTAATTTCGATCAAAGTTTTATCAATCAGTTTCCCGTATTTAATAAATAAGAAGCAAATATATAGCCTAGCAGACAGTGTAATAAGGCGCTTGCATCGCATGTGAACCAAACTCAGAAAAGCTTGAAATGTCTTCTTTTAAACGAAAATATTCAAACCAAAATAAATGGGCTACTCTCTGATGATGTAATCCATATGAAATGTGTATTTCTCTCTGTCGTGGCGAGTCTGCATCGTCAACTTCATCTTTGCAGCGACACAGAAAACACCAGTTTATTACTAAACCATTAAATGTCTCCTTGCATATTTTGGAACCAGCAGGCCGTTCTGGTGATGTCTGCTGAACCTGTAGAAACATACAAATAGACGAAACCAGACTAGACTATTTTAGTACAAATCATGAGCTTACTGACGATTTTTTATAATTCTTGACAAAAATATAATATATTAAGGTTTTTTTTTGCCTAGTTAGTTTTGCCTACGTTCCTATGGCCCAATGACGCTACGATGAGCATTTACTGCTTTTTAAAAATGCGGGTCGGATACAATATATATATATAATTTTTTTTTCGGTCTGAGTTGCGGGCGGGAGCGGGTTATTAATACATTGACCCGCGCTTCACTGGTGCCAGTGGATAGATTCGCACTCGCGCATTATTTTAATGTGCTTTCGCGTTACAATAATGCGCTCTTCTACACATAACTTACTGTATACGCCCTGCAGATGGAGTAGCCTACCTGTGACCCTTGGGCAATAAATATATTGGGCAAAACATACAACACCTGAGGCACCGCTACAGTGAGCTCTCTGACCAATGCATGGCAAAAAAAAATAAAAATCAAGAACACGGGTTTTATTTTATTTTATTTTATTTTTTTCCCATGTGTCTAGATTTTGTTTGACATCTTTACTTAGTGATTATTTTGACTTTTGTCTGTTCTAGAGACATTTGATAAAGCTCTCATTGGTTTTCTTTTGGAAATATGTTTAAAATGTATACTGAATGCATTTATGACTGTAAAGCATGTCTGTGTGTGTCAAAATCGTGATTAAAGTCGAAATCACAAAATTGATAAAAAAAATCGTGATAGGTTTTTTTTTTTTTTTTAAAGTGAAAGTGAAGTGACATTCAGCCAAGTATGGTGACCCATACTCAGAATTTGTGGTCTGCATTTAACCCATCCAAAGTGCGCGCGCGCACACACACACACACACACACACACACACACACAGTGAGCACACACCCGGAGCAGTGGGCAGCCATTTATGCTGCGGCGCCCGGGGAGCAGTTGGGGGTTCGATGCCTTGCTCAAGGGCACCTAAGTCGTGGTATTGAAGGTGGAGAGAGAACTGTACATGCACTCCCCCCACCCACAATTCCTGCCGGCCCGGGACTCGAACTCACAACCTTTCGATTGGGAGTCCGACTCTCTAACCATTAGGCCACGACTTCCTTTGTCCATATCGCACAGCCCTAATATAAATCTAAGGAAGCATTTATATGATCAAGAAGACAGTGGTTAAAGATGGGTGATTTGGAGATTTTGCCTCTTTAAAGAAGTGTAATGTGGAAGAATGAATTTTTGTTTTGTTAGTTTTTTTTACATTGGACCCAAACTTAACACCTGAAAAGACATGCACACAAAATAGAAATATAGACAATGCTGCACTTTTTCTAGTTCCACTTAAAACAATTGTAAAATTACATTTATTGTAATAAATAATAATAAAAAATTATGGTTTAGTCTTTGAATTTTACAAAGATAATATCTAAGAATTTCTTTCTTATTTTAATGCTTTTAAGGAAATATTAGAAAATGAAGTAATGTTGCCATCTGTGTTAAAGGGACTGATTAAACTATTTCCTATGCAGGCAAAGATGAACCATAGAGAGAGAATTAACCAAGTGGAATAAATGTACTTGATGTTAAAAACTCTAGTATGAAGATCTTCAAATGCATCCATGTTTTGCTTCAGAAGTGCAACCATACCATTGTTTTGTGTTACTTTTATTCATTCATTCATCACTGATCAATGATTAATTTTATTATCCATTTATCATTTATAGTGGCTAATCAATCCAACGATCAAACCGCTGAGAGACTAAGAAAGGGACTTTATGCACTTGTGACGCATAAAATAAAACTGTTGAAGAATAAACTTTTTTTTTGCACAGACTGATGTCTCTTGATGTTACAAAGTTTAGTGATCAACAAAGAATACCTTGTGCATGCTCACCCCCGCCCTCCTCTCAATCAGTGAACAGGTGACTAATATTCACCAAAATCCTGTGACCCCCCACCATGATCACGTGACAAACAAAACATTACCTCATTCATGTCTGCTACATCATATAATCATTAATATTTATCTTTTAAGCCATTTATACACTCATTGCATTGATTTATTAATTGATTAATCATTTATATTGGTTTATACATTTTTCATTATTTTCCATATTTGATTAGTTTTATAATTGTGCGTTTCAATTGCTGTTTGTCTCTTATGAATAAGAGATAAGAGGGAATGTTTATGCAAACTCAGTGTTTATATGCTTTAAAAAACAAGTGTGGTATAACAGGAGTATAGAGTAATAACCCTTTAAAAGGTTTTCTAAATGACAACAGATGAGCTGCAGGTGACTTCTTCACTACCAGCTAAAGAATTTCAAGGAGGATTGTGTAATAAATAAATAATGTATTGTCATCTGACTAATCTGAAAGATTTGTGAGGAACTGCATCACTGTAAGGCTTCTTTCTGTATTATCAACATTAAAAATGCACTAATGTATGCACACTGTAACACAGAGAGAAATTAACACAATGACTAAATAAATCCAGTGAGTGGATGAAGAAGAAAAAAAGTAATTATTTTATATTAACTGACTTCAGCTTTGCAACATTGACACATGACAGGTTCCTCAAAAGTGACACTAATAATCTTCTAAACATATTTGGTTAAATACAAGCCTGCACTGGGTAAAAAGTGGACAAATCCAGGGATCGGCTTGTTTTGACCCAGCGGTTGTTTAAAAAACAGCCCAATCCCTATCTTAATTTTACCCAGTGCAGGGTTATTTTAATTTTATTAACTGGACAAGTCGCCTGATTAAAACATCAATAACAAGAATATTTAGATTTTACTACATTCTCTGTAAATGGTGACTGATAATCAATAATGTGACAATAACAAGGTGGTGCCACTTGATATTCTCACTGAAGCTGATAAAACGCTTATCAAAATTTAGTTTCAGAAGAATTTACGTTCACACTTTATTTTAAGGCTAACAAACCATTAACTGAGAGTTTTGCCTCAATAAACTCCTAATTGGCTGCTTAGTTAGTAAGGTAGTTGTTAAGTTTAGGTATTGGGTAGGATTAGGGATGTAGAATACCACTAATAAAAATAATATTAGTAGTGAATACTGAAGTATTACTATATCAATGTGCCAAGGATGAATGAGGCAGTGTTGAATCTCTCTTTCTGACTCTTCCATTCATCGGTTGAGTGTCATTATTTCCCAGAATCCTCAGCGTCGCAGGTAAGATCAACACTGCCCTCTGGTGGCAGATCTGACACAAATCAATCAGAGAAACAGTGCTAGAATATCATGAGGAACATCATATTTGCAGACAGCAAACAGTAGATTGGCTTTATATGATGTGCTCCAGTGTAAATGTGCATCTTTAATCAGACAGCACTCAGATGAGTCAAAAGTCTCTGAACCTTGACTGGTTACACTGTTTAGTTAGGAACCAGATATTATAACCATAGAGTGACTTTAACCAAGATTAGACAACGGCCCAGTTCCTGTACTGTTACAGTATGTACTGAAATCAGTGAAGAACTTACTGCCTGATCCTTGATGAAGTGCATCCTGTAGATCTGCAGGGTTTATACAGTATAAATACAGCCACCATGTTTTTACCTGAAGCTCGTTTGTCCCATTAAAATGAATGAGAAATACGTGTTAAATTAGTTTAAAAGTACTGTAGTTTACTCCTGAGTAACATACACTGTACAAAATTATGAACGCAACACTTTTGTTTTTGCCCCCATTTTTCATGAGCTGAACTGAAGATCTAAGACTGCTTCTATGTACAAAAAATGTATTTCTCACAAATATTGTTCACAAATCTGTCTAAACCTGTGTTGGTGAGCACTTCTTTGCAGAGATAATCTATCTTCCTCACAGGTGTGTCATATCAAGATGCGGATTAGACATCATGGTTATTGCACAGGTGTGAATTAGTCTGGACACAATAAAAGGCCACTCTGAAATGAGGTGTTTACTCCTGAGACAGATGTTAGACCTGAGGAACAGATCAAAGTGACATTATTTGATCTGCGGTTTAACTGATGTATTAAAAAACTAACAGGCCAGCCAAAGTAACATGGTAACATGTATATGCACTAAATGTACATGTATCTTAGAGAAAGCCCTTATCTATATTATCAGCATATTTAGCGGTATTATTTACAGTGTGCTGTAGTTGACATATCTTTGCATGTATGTGTATCTGATCATGTTCACAGATTAATAATTTACATGATTTATATAAAATGGGCCATTTAAGGTTTGGGGGTCCCAGCCCCTCTGGAATTTAGAACCAATGACTACAAAGGATTTCAAACTGTTGTCATAACTGTGCTTGACAAGTAACAGGTGATTTGATTGGTTTATAGCTGCTATGGTGGGCGGGGCGATAATTCTTATCAAGACTGCACCAGAGAGCTGCGTGGTAAGCAGCCTGGCATACCAAATCTAACTAAACTATTATAAGGATGATACATCTATAAAATCATCTGTGTCACTCACAAACACACATACACACACACAGGAGACAGGAAGTGAGAGAACAGGTGAGGAGAAAGGAATACAGAGGAAATGAGAGGAGACAGAAAGAGAGAAAAGAGAGGAGGAGCAAGGACCAGAGAGGAAAGGATACAAAGATAAAACAGTCCAAAATGGACTTTTTAAATTGCACATTTGAATATGTGGGTTAGCACCCAAAATGTCTTTTTTTATTGGCACATTTGAATATGTTTGTTTAATGCAGTTTAAATGTTTTGTGGCTGTATAAGCAGTTGTGTTTTAAAATTAAAATTGATGATAAATTACTATTTCACTTTGCAGTTTGACTGGCCCATTGAACCTGAAACTGCTCATGCAAAAACAACTGATGCTTCAAGAACTGTAGGGTCTAAATAATTATATGTTATTACATAATTTCAACACAAAATTATCAAAAACAGTCATTATTAATCATAAATACACATGGAATAGGCACATATGGTATTGTATTATTGTCCCAAACGATTTACCAAAAAGTGGCCCAATTTATCTGATATCACCCTACTGTATGTGTTTAGGTTCAGGTTGTTGTGGTCATTAACAGGTTACTGAAGGGAGCTTATCATTCAGTTCGTCCAAAATGCCTTTATGAAACATTATCCAAACATGAATATATTTTTACAGTCAGCTTACTTAGCGAAGTTACATCTGCCTTTGTTAACTAGAGTACTGGCCTGATATGAGGTTATTGAATACTATAAACAGCCTGACATCAATGTAGGCCTCAAAAAGAACAAATCTGAAGTTCAAAGGTCATATAACTGGATCACTGCCTCCCTGAGGTCAAAGTGGTTGACCAAGTTGTTCCAATCCATTTTCTATTTTCTACGTCATTTGAATACTTCATCAACACAACATGTACTTTATGCCAAGTTATGTGAATTGAAAAGACAGAGAGAGACAGAGAAAGAGAGAGACAGAAAGAGAGAGACAGATGAAGGCCCAGCTCTGACAGGAACACTATGGATCCTTACAGGTTCTGACATGCGGGAAATGTCTTGCGTTTGCACTTTTACCGGAGTAAATATTTGTCTGTCTCTGGTCAACGTTCATCTTCCTTCAGCTCTTCAAACAGCAGCAGTGCTGAAGATCTGCTTTCAGATTAGATGAATCCAGCAGAACAGGACAGAAATCAGCACTGACAACACATCGGAAAGCTTCTCAAACCGCTCTGAATGATTACTAGTGTACTTACCGTAAAACAGCATCTGAAACATTATACAGAATACAGTGGCAGACGTTTCAAACAGCAGTATACTACAGCACCCTCACTGTCATCACGCGGCCTCAGTAATGAATAAGATTAGCTTAGAGGCCATTTAAAGAAAAACAAACTAAAAATCCAAAAAAATATACATTTGAACATTCAGTAAATACCCTGCATTACACTTGGATAAGTAGGAAAAGCTTCTGCATACTGTAGACGAGGGCTCGATTTGCAAACTATACTATTCCTAATATTTCTGTAATTTAAGTGTAAAAAAAAAAAAAGTGTAATGTATTTCTGTGATGCTCCGCTGTATTTTCAGCATCATTCCTCCAGTCTTCAGTATCACATGATCTTCAGAAATCATGAAAATATGATGATTTACTGCTCGAGAAACATTTCTGATTATTATCAGTGTTGAACACAGTTGTGCTGCACAATATTTTTGTGATATACCATCATTCAAAAGTTTGCAGTACGTAGCTTATATATATATTTAAATAAGCAAGAATGCATTAAATAGATGTATAACAAAGATTTCTATTTCAAATAAATGCTGTTCTTTTAAACTTTCTGTTCAACATAATAATCAGTAATGTTACTTGAGTAGGAGAAGTATGGTACTTTGCAAGTATTCACACATAGGCTACTAAATGTATTACAGTAAGTGGGCGGGTCGATGGTGAGGTGAAATTGTCCAATCAGAGGCGGTCGGTGTCAGAACCATCTGTCAAACTCACCTGTCGATCATCAGTGTGTGCTGTCTTGCTAAATCTGTGGTTTTCCCGCGAAGTCGGGATACTTTAACTATGTTGCCGCTGGTTGTTTTTCATGTCCATGGGTTGAAGCGATCCCAATAAAGTGACATTTTTCCATGGGAACACAAATTTTATCAGGAGAACAACGCCAAAAAAATGGAGGCCTATATTTGACATATTGCGCTAGTTTTGAGAGGGTTTTGCTGTACAAATTTGGCAAGCCTGGTGGGAACACACCCTATAATTACTGCGTTACAAGATGAATGAACAGTTTTCCAAGAAATCCTCTGCATGTTGGAGCTCTTTCCTCTCTTACCTGCTGGATATATGAGGAGATCTTCTGGGAAAATCAGCGGCATGTTGGAGCAGAGCTCTGAGAAAACACACCGATTAACTCTAAACCCCTCATCCCTGCCAGTTTAAAAATCAATTCATTAAATGTATAAATGAATTAAATAGAGCAATAAGATCAGTTTCACACTTTTGGTGACTTTTGGTGTCGATTAATGATCTAATCGAGGCGTTCTCCATATCGCCTCAAACTGAACTCTCCCGCGCTTTCTCCGCGCATGCGCAGCGGTCGCGGTCACGCGCCGGGTTCACACGCAGAGACCCGTGGGCGCGCAGCAGCGGAGCACGAGCAGCGCGATCACTCAGCAGCAGGATTATCAGGAATCATGAGCGTGGGAAAACTGGTAAGATTGCGATGAAAACACACTCTCACTGCCGCTATAACGCGCTATGACACGACACGACACGACACGAGCTGAGAACAGACGAAACGCAACAGTGTCGCAGTTCTTTGATAAGTTCTGGAATAAATGTCTGTGCTGGTCGTTTTGGTGGACAGATTTCGCAAGCTGGTGTGTAAATACAAACTATCGAACTGTCATGTGTGTGCACATCTCTGTCCAACAGCAGAAAGACACAATAAAACACACACACACACAATCTGTTTGAGAGGTTCAGAGGCAGGGCAATGAGCATACAACTTTATCATTTATTTAAATCAGTCTATTTATTAGGTTCTTTAGTAAGATTCATAATAACTCTATTATTATAGTAAAGGATAAAAAACCCAATCATTATGAAATGAATCAAACTTGAACTTATTTCAGCTAGTTGTCCATTTCACATTTACTTTTATTTTAACTTTAAGTAATAAAATAACAAACTGAAATGAAGTAAGATAACTAAAGAGAAAGAGACATTAAAAAACAAAACAAAATTACTACTACTTCAACTAAAATAAAAATGAAAACAGAACTCAAAGTATTAACAAATCTATGATATTGTCTGAATTAGATTATATATTGTTAGATTAGATTTTGTTCTCCTGCTATCAACTTTTTATTGTCTTTTACACATTACATAACATCCATTCAAAACAAAACAAACAACAACAGACAATTTAAAGAGGAAAAAAACATTCCTTTCTATAATCGAGTATGTTAGAGGACAAACACTGCCAATCATCAACAGTTCTAGTTTGGCTGTATTAATTAATGCTCACTTCTTTTAGGAGGCTGTTGATCTGATTAGATTTTGTGTTATTATTTTCATTTTTCATTCATGCATTTGGCAGATGCTTTCATCCAATACATTGCATCAATGCATTCAGATCAGATCTCCAGTGTGATGAGTCCCGTCCCATCGTGTCCCAGCACCCGCTTAACCCTTTACACACATGTAATCCAAACCTCTCACATTTACATCATTACTGCTGTGAACCAGAGCTCCTCGTCCTCTGAAGCCCGCTGGGGCTCTCTATAAACTTAAGATAAAATAAGACAAAATGACTAAAAATCAACCTGTTCCTTGCAACACAGTCTTGGAAAACCTTGAGGAAATACAAAATCTAATCCAAACCACATGGGCATTTCTATAATGAATATATATTTCTCTAGTTAAGCCAAGCTGTAAAATATTTTACTATTCATTTTGTCTAATATAAAGAATTTTAATAAAATAATGTAAAAATGTTTAAAATATTCTTATCCAGTTAATCAGGAACAAGATTAATTGATTAAAGTTAGTGGGAACCATGAATAACACTGAGCTCTTAAAACTTATGGAATCCTGGAAAAATTATTAAATAAAAAAATAAACTTAAATCCTTTGTGCATAATGCATTATAAAAGGTATATATTCATAATATATGTGTCAGGTATGAATCGGGACGCAGAGGTAAAGGTTAAACACAGGTGCGAGAGTTTAGATCTCAGATGTCACAGCCACAGTTATAGATCGTTCACTATTCTTTGCTTCCTTCTCACAAGCCAAAGACAGTACCCACTCGGAATGATCATGGGAGAATACAGCGACCATAGAATCACATGGCATCGCACGGTGATCCACAGTCCTGGGAACAGCAGAACAAGAACACAGGTTAGCGTAACACTGAGGTGAGTATATGTTACGTCTGACTTGAAGACGCTGGGAGGCAACTATGAGGATCTTTCCTGTTGGAGGCTCGACAGGGAACTGAGGTGCGGGTGAGTGTATTTATAGTGCTCTTGATGATTGGTTCATGATACGTGGTTGATTAATAGGTGATTGAGAGCGTTGGTGATTGGTGGGGCCCGGGCTTGCTAGATCCCTGACACTACCCTCCTATAGTCCTCCCAGTCTACCAGATATTCCAGTCGCCCACCACGACGTCGGGAGTCCAGTATCTTTCGTACTGTTTAGATAGGATTCGGTGTCAATGGGTGGCAATGGGGGTTCGGCGTCAGGGTCTGGGTCTGTGGAGGGAACAGAGACAGGAGCGTGATGGGGTTTTAACAAGGACACATTAAAGTTGGGGTGTATACTGTACTGAACAGGTAATCGTAAACGGTACGTGACAGGGTTAACTTGGCGTTCGATGGGGAAGGGTCCAATATACTTTGGGCTGAGCTTTTTACAGGGTTGTCTTAAGCCGATATCTCGGGTAGAGAGCCATACTAGCTGACCAGGTTGGTACGTGGGATTTGCTCTTCGGTGGAGATCAGCAAAGCGTTGCTGCCAGTTCACTGCTTGGAGATGCTGGTGGGCCTGGTCCCAAACCCTCTCACTGTTTAGGAACCAGATATTGACTGCTAGGACTTCTGAAGGTTCACCTGACCAGAGAAAGAGTAGGGGTTGATAGCCTTAAACACACTGAAACAAAGTGAGGTTAGTGGATGATTGACGGAGCGAGTTTTGTGCATACTCAGCCCAGATGAGATAACGGTTCCACAGGATCTGGTTCTGGTGGCAGAATGTCCTTAGGAAGCGACTGATGTCTTGGATTTTGCGTTCCGTTTGTCCATTGGCCTGGGGGTGATAACCATAAGTGAGACTCAGTTACATTTAACAGGGAAAAGAATGCCCTCCATACCCTCGAAATAAATTGCGGTCTTCGATCAGAGAGGATGTCTTCTGGGATCCCAAAGTTCCTAAACACGTGTGGGAAAAGCTTGTAAAGGGATTAGTTTGCATGCCTTGGAAAATCTGTCAATGGCTACTAGAATGCATGTCTTGTCATCAGAAACTGGGAGATCTGTGACGAAATCTACCCGAATGTGAGACCATGGGCGATAAGGAATAGGTAAGGGTACCAGCTTTCCTGTGGGTAGATGTCGTGGGACCTTGGTTATGGCACACAGCACACATCCTCCAATAAATTCCTGCACATCCTCCTGCATGCCTGGCCACCAATATTTGCGCTGCAAAGAAGCAAGAGTTTTTGTTACCCCTGGGTGGCCTGTCCCCACTGAGGAATGTACCTGGGAGATCAGAGCCTTGCGATGATCCTCGGGTACAAACTTCCTTCCCGGTGGGCATGCGGGTTGCATGGGTTGCTGTTGAGCTTGTTCTCTGAGCATTTCATCTAAGTCCCATTAAATAGGATTTACGAACAACTTGGTGGGAAAGATAGGCTCTGGCTCCTCTGGATTCTCCTCCATGGTGTACAGTCATGACAGGGTATCTGCTCGGGTGTTCTTGGATCCAGGGCGATAATCGATCTGAAAATGAAATCTAGTGAAGAAAATAGCCCACCTGGCCTGGCGAGGGTTAAGTCTTTTGGCTTGGTTTTTGTGATCGGTCAGCACAGGAAACAGTTGCCGGGATCCTTCCAGCCAGTGTCTCCATTCCTCCAGCGCCAGCTTCACTGCTAGGAGTTCTCGGTTGCCGATGTCATAGTTCCTCTCTGCAGGGGACAACTCCTTAGAGAAGAAGGCACAAGGCATGGGTTTAGTGGCATTTTCAAAATACTGGGAGAGAATGTCGCTGATGCCTGTCGTGGAGGAATCCACTTCAACTATAAATCTTTTTTCAGGATCTGGGTGTTGTAACAAGGGAGCTGTGGTAAACACCTCTTTCAGCGTCTGGAAAGCTTGCTCAGCCTCGGGGGTCCAGTTGAATACCTTGGGTTTTTCCTTTAAGAGAGAGGTAAGTGGGACAGTAATCATGCTACACTGGTTAATAAATCTGCGGTAGAAATTAGCGAAACCCAAAAACCTTTGAAGTTCCTTGATGGTCTTTGGAGTAAGCCATGAGGTAATGGCTTGGGTCTTCTTGTTGTCCATCTTTACCCCCTCCCTGTTAATCATGTAGCCGAGGAACTCAATGAACTGCTGATGGAAGACACACTTTTCGTTTTTTTACAAATAAGGAGAAGTCTCTGAGTCGTTGAAGTACTTTGGCCACATGGCACTGGTGATCTTTTTCATTCGGGGAATAAATGAGGATGTCATCAATGTAAACAAGAGCAAACTGGTTCAGATACTCACGTAGGACTTTGTCCATGAAACTCTGAAAGACGGATGGAGCGTTTACTAGGCCATGCGGCATCACAAGATATTCATAGTGGCCAGCAGGGGTGATGAAAGCAGTCTTCCACTCATCTCCTTCTCTGATTCTGATCAGGTTGTATGCGTAGAGTGACTTACATTGGCGTTTTGACAGTTACAACCCCATTTAAGTATCTTCCCAGTCTTCCAGTCAATAAAGGGCTTGTGTTGAATCAGCCATGGGCGGCCAAGTATTAGTTCTGCAAGACTATTTTTCAATATTAATGGAGAGAATAATTTCTGGTGTTCAGGTTCAACACTAAGAATGATTGGAGTAATTTGAGAGGTTACTGTGACGATCGCGACCAGTGAAACACAGGGTGAGAGAGAGATCCAATAGCAGGTATTTATTTAATCCAAATCTTTGTCAAACACAGCCAAGGTCAAAACCAAAAAGGCAGTCCAAAACAAATAAACAAAGGAAAGGGACAGGAAAGTGAACTCGGAAAACGAGGGGTCTCGGAGGGCGAGAAGACTGGAAACACGAAAGGTAAGGACTCCATACAGACAACATGGAAAGACAGGTATTTATAGGGAGGCTAATGACAATTAAGTGAATGCACATGGTGCAATTAGCAGGAGTGCAATTACTGTGATGACAGGACAAGACAAGTGGAATACTAGTGCCTATGGTGAAGTGCCTAAGGGGAAGTGAGCCCACTAGTGGACACCCAGGGAAACAGAGACGACAGCGTGAAAGTTACATACCCCTTATTTATAACTCCTCCTGTGACTGCGTAGATGGAGTGGGGATTTGGAGTTCGTGTCCTTTGGAGACGGTGGGTCTTGACAAACTTGTGAAGCAAACTTTGCTTCCTTCTCACAAGCCAAAGACAGTACCCCCTCGGAATGATCATGGGAGAATACAGCGACCATAGAATCACATGGCATCGCACGGTGATCCACAGTCCTGGGAACAGCAGAACAAGAACACAGGTTAGCGTAACACAGGGGTGAGTATACGTTACGTCTGACTTGAAGGTGTTGAGAGACAACTGCGAGGATCTTTCCTGTTGGAGGCTTGACAGGGAACTGAGGTGCGGGTGAGTGTATTTATAGTGCTCTTGATTGGTTCCGTGATACGTGGCAGGTGTGGCTGGTTAATAGTCAGGTGATTGAGAGCGTTGGTGATTGGTGGGGCCCAGGCTTGCTAGATCCCTGACAATATGTTGTAATGCATAATGTCTTGTCATAATTATTTGTAACAAAAGTTACATTATAAGGCATTATTAATGCGTTAAACTTATTTTAAAATGCATCATATTGGAAGGATTTAAGTGAATTTTTACCAAAAATGTAAAATGAAATATGCAATGAATATTATGTAATCATCCCATAATTTTAATGTTTTACATTTCTTTGTTGCTTTTAATTCAGTTATGGTTGTTAATTTCACAGTCTGTTATCTTTGTTTTTATCTTGTATCTTGTACTTTTTTCTAGTTGTCGAATACGTTTGTTTCTTCGAATCAAAGTTTTTTAAAACTCAGCTGAAATTCTGCTCTAAATGTTGAAGATCACAGACAAAGACTGATGATTAGAAAGAAAATGATAATTATTGCTAAAATGGATGAAAGTAAAGTTGTTGAATGATGTTGTATTTGTAATGTTTTAACAATTTTTTCAAAGTTCATATGGGGAGGAATGAATAGATTTTTTTTTAATCCGTTGTTCAGCATTAGCTTATTAGGTTAACATTTATATATTATTAATTAAATGCATACATTTTTTGTAATCCCGTCTCTAAATGTTTTTATCTCAGGGGATACATCTCACTTTTAGAGTTATAAATCAAGATATAAAAAAATGTAAATACATATAGATATAAATGCATATAGACTATTTTGTGGCTTGTGTTTAAGAAAATCGAATATTTTTGTAAACTTGACAAAACATATTGTTGGTGATATTCAAACAGAAGTGATATTGTTCAGTTCAGTTCAATTTTATTTATATAGCACATCTAAAAACATCCATGGTTGATATTGTGACAGAAAATGATTGAAAACTGCATCAGATAAACCCAGTGGTTGTTTTTGGTATTGCACCCAAACAAAATCTCACAGGAACCACAATTTTTGTGACATCAACTTAAAATTTGGAACATAACTTGGTTAGACAAAGTATTCTCCATTATCTTTACTGTAAACTTATTTATTTTTTATCAGTCTGCTGTGTGTCGTCTTTAAAAGAGACCAACGTTAGGTCTGTACTCCAAATCATTCAGGAATTACAACCATGTTGTAACAAGCATTGATTAACAAGTGTTCGGTTTCCAGTGAATTTATTCCTTAAAGGAACAATGTACCCTGGGGATACAAACATTAAAATAAAAAATTAGAATTAAGTTTAGAAAAAATAAATAATGACATTGTATTATTTGGAT